>NW_027189204.1:0-119998 GCF_040958095.1 Procambarus clarkii | reverse complement strand
GCCCAAATGAGACACAGGATATTAAAAGAACTTTTTTAGTGTCAGAGTAGTTGACAAATGGAATGCATTAGGAAGTGATGTGGGTGGAGGCTGACTCCATACACAGTTTCAAGTGTAGATATGATAGAGCCCAATAGGCTCAGGAACTAGTACTCCTGTTGATTGACGGTTGAGAGGCGGGACCAAAGAGCCAGAGCTCAACCCCCGCAAGCACATAAGGTGAGTACAATTAGGTGAGTACACACAAACTCATTGTTAATTTTCCCTGGAACACACCCGACAAACCGTTTAACAACCAGGTACCCATTCACTGCTTTCGTGAAGATAATCGTTAAGTTAAGATTGGTGCCTAGTCAATCCGCTCTTCCCCGCCAGCCAGGATATGAACCCAGGCGAAATCGCTTGCGAAGCGCGAGGTGAGTGCCTACCACTGATCCACAGGGACTGCCCAAATATGAATGCCATCAGCAGCACTAGCAGTTGGTGTTACCAGCAGGTTACCCATCCAATTACTAACCAAATTGAAAGTTGCTTAACTTGGCTAATGGGACGAGAAGCAGTGTCCTTTAAGTGGTAGTATGGCCGTTGTTATTGTATACAAGTGGTAACCAATAACTTGTGAGTGAGTGAGTGAGTGAGTGATGATAATGGTAACTGCGGCGGAGGATACTCACACATACCAGCCAATTCTCCATTAATGATAGTTCTTATAGTCAAACAACCACCAAAAGTGGACTATAGCACCAACATGGAAATGTTTGGATGCCATTGATCTCGCACAAATCGCTTATAAATGCCACCCGCCGCTATTTATAAAACCTACAATCCTCTTCTAAGCACGAATGACTACTCTTAGGCCTTGGATTATGTTCACTTAGGCTTCATTGAGTCAATACATATAACTTCTTTGAGTCGGGGGACAGGCAGACAGGCAGTCTATATACATGTTAGGCTTATAAAGTGGTCTCCAACACCCACCCCACAAGGTTAAACTAACCCTCACTCACCAGGATGCTAGTAACTCACTAACTCCTGGATACCTATTTACTGCTAGGTGAACAGGTGCATTGGGTGATAGGAAACGCTACCAACAATTACAGCCCTGCCCGACCGCGATTCGAACCTGGAATCCTTATTGAGAGTCGAGAAGGAACACATCATTCATGTTACATATATGTGTACTCACCTATTTGTGCAGGAGGATCGAGCATTAATCTTAGAGTCTGCCTTTAAGCCGTCAGTTGTTTATAGCAATAACTCTTGGCCTATTTCCTAACTTAACCTAGCCTAGCCTATACCCTACCCTAACCTATAACCTACCACAATCTAAAACCAAACCTAATATAACCTAACCTAATCTAAACCTAACCTAGCCTACACCTAAACCCAATCTACCTAACTTACCTAACTAAGCTAACCTAACCAAACCTAACCTAACTAACCTAACCTAACTAACCTAACCTAACCTAACCTAACTAACCTAACCTAACTAATCTAACCTAACCTAACTAACGTAACCTAACCTAACCTAACCTAACCTAACCAAACCTAACCTAACTAACCTAACCTAACCTATCCTAACTTAACTAACCTAACCTAAACCTAACCAACCTAACCTAACTAACCTAACCTAACCTACCTAACCTAAACCTAACCTAACTAACTTAACCAAACCTAACCTAACCAAACTTAACCTAACTTAACCTAACCTAACCAAACCTAACCTAACTAACCTAACCTAACCTAACTAACCTAACCTAAACCTAACCAAACCTAACCTAACTAACCTAACCAAACTTAACCTAACCTAAACTTAACCTAGCCTAACCAAACTTAACCTAACCTAGGGGCTGGTCCCAAACCTGCACACAAAATAACATCACATGAGACCAGAAGACATGGCAGGATGTGCAGAATACCCCCGTTGAAAAACAGAGGTGCAACTGGTACTCTGAGAGAGAACTCTATCAACATCAGAGGTCCGAGACTGTTCAACACGCTTCCACTACACATAAGGGGCATAACTGGCCGACCCCTCACAGTGTTCAAGAGAGAACTGGATAAGCACCTCTAAAGGATACCTGATCAACCAGGCTGTGACTCATACGTCAGGCTGCGAGCAGCCGCGTCCAACAGCCTGGTTGATCAGTCCGGCAACCAGGAAGCCTGGTCGACGACCGGGCGCGGGGACGCTAAGCCCCGGAAGCACCTCAAGGTAAGGTAACCTAACCTAACCTAACCAAACCTAACCTAACTAACCTAACCTAACCTAACTAACCTAACCTAAACCTAACCAAACCTAACCTAACTAACCTAACCAAACTTAACCTAACCTAACCAAACTTAACCTAACCTAACCAAACTTAACCTAACCTAACCTAACCTAATCTAACCTAACCAAACCTAACCTAACCAAACTTAACCTAACCTAACCTAACCTAACCAAACTTAACCTAACCTAACCTAACCAACACCCACCTCACAAGATCGAACACCTAAACTGACCCTGACTGACCCTCACCAGGATGCAACCCTACATGAAGCTCACAACTCCTGGATACCTGTTTACTGCTAGGAGAACAGAGGCATTAGGTGATAGGAAACGCTACCAATAATTTCAGTCCTGCCTGGCCGGGTTTCGATCCAGGAATCCCCGATCGTTAGTCTAGAAGGAACACATACATGTTTCATATTTCTGTGTACTCACCTATTTGTACTTGCAGGACTGAGCATCAGTTTTTGAACGCTGACAATATAGCCGCCGGTTGTTTAAAGCAATGACTCTGGTCTATTTTCCTGTCATATCAACTTTTAAAATTATGAATGGAGTTTGCATCTACAACTGTGGCTTTTTTGTAAGTTTGTTCTCACCTAGTTGTATTCACCTAGTTGTGTTTGCTAGGTTTGATATTCAGATCTTTGGTCCACCTCTCAACCATCAATCAATTGAAGTAGTTTTCCAGTAGTTATGTAACTCATAACTCTCAGCTCTGTTGGAAAAAAGGCTGGGGCTGCATATTCAATTATTTGTCTCGCATAGGTTGAAAAAAAGGTTCATTCTTCTTTACACGTTAGAAATGTTACTTTGAACATGTTCTATCCAAGTCGGATAGAACATATTCTTAATCCGGATAGACCTGCGTTCGAGCCTGTCGAAACGGTTTGCAATTACAGGGCACATATTGTCCTCTCTGTAGCAGCATCAGGTTCGATAGATTCTCTGGACAGCCGATGATTGACCTTCTGGCAGTTCTCACGTTGACAAATTTAAAACTGTTTTTTTGATAAAAAAAACGGCACATTCCTTAGATGTTTAAATTTTTTATCTCTGTCCGTGTATGTGTCTTGAGTTGAGTGATTCCTTGTGTTTCTTGATTCCTTGTGTTTCTTGATTCCTTGTGTTTCTTGATTCCGTGTGTGTCTTGAATCCGTTTGTGTCTTGATTCCTTGTGTTTCTTGATTCCGTGTGTGCCTTGATTCCTTGTGTGTCTTGATTCCTTGTGTTTCTTGATTCAGTGTGTGTCTTGATTCCGTGTGTGTCTTGATTCCGTCTGTGCCTTGATTCCTTGTGTTTCTTGATTCCGTGTGTGTCTTGATTCCTTGTGTTTCTTGATTCCGTGTGTGTCTTGATTCCGTGTGTGTCTTGATTCCGTGTGTGTCTTGATTCCGTCTGTGCCTTGGTTCCTTGTGTTTCTTGATTCCGTGTGTGTCTTGATTCCTTGTGTTTCTTGATTCCGTGTGTGTCTTGATTCCGTTTGTGTCTTGATTCCTTGTGTTTCTTGATTCCGTGTGTGTCTTGATTCCGTTTGTGTCTTGATTCCTTGTGTTTCTTGATTCCGTGTGTGTCTTGATTCCGTCTGTGCCTTGATTCCTTGTGTTTCTTGATTCCGTGTGTGTCTTGATTCCTTGTGTGTCTTGATTCCGTCTGTGCCTTGATTCCTTGTGTTTCTTGATTCCGAATGTGTCTTGGTTCCGTGTGTGTCTTGATTCCGTGTGTGTCTTGATTCCGTGTGTGTCTTGATTCCGTCTGTGCCTTGATTCCTTGTGTTTCTTGATTCCGTGTGTGTCTTGATTCCGTTTGTGTCTTGATTCCTTGTGTTTCTTGATTCCGTGTGTGCCTTGATTCCTTGTGTTTCTTGATTCCGTGTGTGTCTTGATTCCGTGTGTCTTGATTCCGTGTGTTTCTTGATTCCGTGTGTGTCTTGATTCCGTGTGTGTCTTGATTCCGTGTGTGTCTTGATTCCGTGTGTGTCTTGATTCCTTGTGTTTCTTGATTCCGTGTGTGTCTTGATTCCGTGTGTGCCTTGATTCCTTGTGTTTCTTGATTCCGTGAGTGTCTTGATTCCTTGTGTGTCTTGATTCCGTCTGTGCCTTGATTCCTTGTGTTTCTTGATTCCGTGTGTGTCTTGATTCCGTGTGTTTCTTGATTCCGTGTGTGTCTTGATTCCGTGTGTGTCTTGATTCCGTGTGTGTCTTGATTCCGTCTGTGCCTTGATTCCTTGTGTTTCTTGATTCCGTGTGTGTCTTGATTCCGTTTGTGTCTTGATTCCTTGTGTCTCTTGATTCCGTGTGTGCCTGATTCCTTGTGTTTCTTGATTCCGTGTGTGTCTTGATTCCGTTTGTGTCTTGATTCCTTGTGTCTCTTGATTCCGTGTGTGCCTTGATTTCTTGTGTTTCTTGATTCCTTGTGTGTCTTGATTCCGTGTGTTTCTTGATTCCGTGTGTGTCTTGATTCCGTGTGTCTTGATTCCGTGTGTGTCTTGATTCCGTGTGGGTCCTGATTCCTTGTGTTTCTTGATTCCTTGTGTTTCTTGATTCCGTGTTTGTCTTGATTCCGTCTGTGCCTTGATTCCTTATGTGTCTTGATTTCGTGTGTGTCTCCTGAGTGTGTCTTGTTTCCGTGTGTCTTGATTCCGTATGTTCCCGTGTCCGTCAGAGTCTTAGGTTAGTCTTAGGTTAGGTTAGGTTAGGTTAGTTAGTGTCCGTGTCAATGTCTATGTCATTGTCCCCGGGGTTTTGAGTCCAGGATGCCATTTGTGTCCCCTCAAATTGCCTCCCTTATCTCCACCTTGGGATCGTGTCAGTGTCCATGTGTGTCTTGATTCTGTGTGTGTCTTGAGTCCGTGTGTATCTTGAGTCCGTTTGTGTCTTGATTCTGTGAGTGTCTTGAGTCCGTGTGTGTCTTGATTCTGTGTGTGTCTTGAGTCCGTGTGTGTCTTGAGTACGTGTATTGATTCCGTGTGTCCGTGTCCGTTAGAGTCTATGAGTGTCCGTGTCCGTGTCCGTGTCATTATCCCTGGGGTATTGAGTCCAGGATGCCATTTGTGTCCCCTCAAATTGCCTCCCTTATCTCCACCTTGGGATCGTGTCAGTGTCCATGTGTGTCTTGATTCCGTGTGTGTCTTGAGTCCGCGTGTGTCTTGAGTCCGTGTGTGTCTTGAGTCCGTGTGTGTCTTGATCCGTGTGTGTCTTGATTCCGCGTGTGTCTTGAGTCCGTGTGTGTCTTGAGTCCGTGTGTGTCTTTAGTCCGCGTGTGTCTTGAGTCCGTGTGTGTCTTGATTCCGCGTGTGTCTTGAGTCCGCGTGTGTCTTGATTCCGTGTGTGTCTTGAGTCCGCGTGTGTCTTGAGTCCGTGTGTGTCTTGAGTCTGCGTGTGTCTTGAGTCCGTGTGTGTCTTGATTCCGCGTGTGTCTTGAGTCCTGTGTGTCCGGGTGTCTTTGGGTTTTGGGTCCAGGAAGCTATTTGTGTCGACCCAAATTGCCTCCCTTCTCCCCACCTGAAATCCAGGTGAATTGAAAGACCTGCCCGAGGTCAGTGGATCCAGGTATCCGTCCGTGGGCCCCCGGATTTCAACCCTTCCCCACATTCCAAGGGGTCAGTCAATCAATCTTCAGCTATCCAGAGAATCTATCGAAACTGATGCTCCTACAGGAGGGGACACACAGATAAATCTGTGCCCTGTACTTGCAACCGTTCCGACAGGCTCGAACGCAGGTCTATCCGGATTAAGAACATGTTCTATCCGACTAGGCCACGCTGGAGTTGCCTTCTGAATCAAATTTTGCACTTGTATTTATATCTCGTAGTAAGGTTAGTTAGTGTCTATTTATCAACATTTGCAATGATTGACGTGTGAAGTTGTGAGTTTGTGTTGACAGATAGAAATTCATAACAGCTTATTCGATGAGGTTGCAGTCCAGTGAGGCAGTTTCATGAATGAATATTGGAGAATTTAGGCAAACTGACGTGTGTGTGTGTGTGTGTGTGTGTGTGTGTGTGTGTGTGTGTGTGTGTGGTGTGTGTGTGTGTTGTGTGTGTGTGTGTTTAAAGGTATGTATTATTTAATATTTAGTGTGGTGTGTGTGTGTCCAAATGAGTTTGTGAATGGTAAACAAGCAATCCAATACCTAATATGTGCTAATCTAGGCCTCGTTTTGTATACATATATATATGTGTTTACTAGGGAATGAAAATCCGGTTTGTTTATTCTAAGTTTTTTCAACAATAAATAGTACATACGCGAACGAACGGTTCGGCTGGGTAAGTATAGCGTTGTGGCGGCCATTTTCTCTGTTAGGCGGGGTTGGGGGAAGGGGGGGGTTGGTCTCTGGTAATTGTGGTATAGGGGTAGTTATATTTGGGCCTCGGTTGGGGGGTAGGGTGTTGGTAGGGGGGTGGGGGCCCAGGGAGCAGCAGAGGGGGACCTGAGGGAGAGGCATGGAGTTGCTAGTTAATCATTAAGATATTAATTTGTGGAGATCGGTTATATAAGGAAAGATGTTTAGGAAGGAATAAGAAAAGTGTTTGGAACTGATTGAAAGTATATGAGTTATAGTGATTCATGTTAGAAGAAAGATATGTGCTTTAAAAGGTGAAGAGATTTGTAAAGGACTTTATCTGCTTAATAATATATTAATTAACGGTAAATGACCATTGGAGATAGATATTCAACAGCATAATGAGTGGACAAGTTTTAGCAGGAAGGCCGGCACAGAGAGAGAGAATGGACCGATAAATAGTTAGACATTTTTTCTCGAATGGTATACTCTAATAATCATAGGTACATATTTCAGAGCGCGACATTCGTGCGCGCGCGCGCGCACACACACATATAAACTCACACTCACACACCAACACACACACACACACACACACACACAACACACAACACACACACACACACACACACACACACACACACACACACACACACACTATATATATATATACAAACATACATACAGTCTCGACAGTCAAATTGCAGAAAACTGTCACAATTATGACAAGGATCCCTCATATTGGATATATACACACACAGATAAATTCACGAGGATAAGTCACTCCAATTACACGTATGTACACACACAGACAACATATTTCAGTGAGTGTGGCCCATAGTATACATTAATACTCACACATGGCAGCCCATTCACTATTAATTGTGTACATATTCATTCACACACATGTTAATGTGTCTCTTCTTATAAAATACACACACACTGAAAGGAATCTTTGAGAACATTATATACCACATATGTCAGACCAATCCTGAAGTATGCAGCTCCAGCATGGAGTCCACATCTAGTCAAGCATAAGACTAAACTGGAAAAGGTTCAAAGGTTTGCCACCAGACTAGACCCGAGCTAAGAGGTATGAGCTACGAGGAGAGACTACGGGAATTAACCTCACTTCGTTGGAAGACAGAAGAGTTAAGGGGGACATGATCACCACATTCAAGATTCTCATGGGAATCGATAAGGTAGATGAAGGTAGGCTATTTAACACAAAGGGCACACGTACTAGGGGACACAGGTGGAAACTGAGTGCCCAAATGAGACACAGAGATATTAGAAAGAACTTTTTTAGTGTCAGAGTAGTTGACAAATGGAATGCATTAGGAAGTGATGTGGTGGAGGCTGACTCCATACACAGTTTCAAGTGTAGATATGATAGAGCCCAATAGGCTCAGGAACTAGTACTCCTGTTGATTGACGGTTGAGAGGCGGGACCAAAGAGCCAGAGCTCAACCCCCGCAAGCACAATAAGGTGAGTACAATTAGGTGAGTACACACAAACTCATTGTTAATTTTTCCCTGGAACACAAACCGACAAACCGTTTAACAACCAGGTACCCATTCACTGCTTCGTGAAGATAAATCGTTAAGTTAAGGATTGGTGCCTAGTCAATCCGCTCTTGCCCCTGCCAGCCAGGATATGTACCCAGGCGAAATCGCTTGCGACAGCGCGAGGTGAGTGCCTTACCACTGATCCACAGGGACTGCCCAAATATGAATGCCATCAGCAGCACTAGCAGTTGGGTGTTACCAGGCAGGTTACCCATCCAATTACTAACCAAATTGAAAGTTGCTTAACTTGGCTAATGGGACGAGAAGCAGTGTCCTTTAAGTGGTAGTATGGCCGTTGTTATTGTATACAAGTGGTAACCAATAACTTGTGAGTGAGTGAGTGAGTGAGTTGATGATAATGGTAACTGCGGCGGAGGATACTCACACATACCAGCCAATTCTCCATTAATGATAGTTCTTATAGTCAAACAAACCAACCAAAAGTGGACTATTGCACCAACATGGAAATGTTTGGATGCCATTGATCTCGCACAAATCGCTTATAAAATGCCACCCGCCGCTATTTATAAAACCTAAACAATCCTCTTCTAAGCACGAATGATTACTCTTAGGCCTTGGATTATGTTCACTTAGGCTTCATTGAGTCAATACATATAACTTCTTTGAGTCGGGGGACAGGCAGACAGGCAGTCTATATATACATGTTAGGCTTATAAAGTGGTCCTCCAACACCCACCCCACAAGGTTAAACTAACCCTCACTCACCAGGATGCTAGTAGCTCACTAACTCCTGGGATACCTATTTACTGCTAGGTGAACAGGTGCATTGGGTGATTAGGAAAACGCTACCAACAATTACAGCCCTGCCCGACCGCGATTCGAACCCTGGAATCCCTTATTGAGAGTCGAGAAGGAACACATCATTCATGTTACATATATGTGTACTCACCTATTTGTGCCAGGAGGATCGAGCATTAATCTTAGAGTCTGCCTTTAAGCCGTCAGTTGTTTATAGCAATAACCTCTTGGCCTATTTCCTAACTTAACCTAGCCTAACCTATACCCTACCCTAACCTATAACCTACCACAATCTAAAACCAAACCTAATATAACCTAACCTAATCTAAAACCTAACCTAGCCTACACCTAAACCCAATCTACCTAACTTACCTAACTAAGCTAACCTAACCAAACCTAACCTAACTAACCTAACCTAACTAACCTAACTAACCTAACCTGAACTAACCTAACCTAACTAATCTAACCTAACCTAACTAACGTAACCTAACCTAACCTAACCTAACCTAACCAAAACCTAACCTAACTAACCTAACCTAACCTAATCTATCCTAACTTAACTAACCTAAACCTAAACCTAACCAAACCTAACCTAACTAACCTAACCTAACCTAACCTAACCTAAACCTACCTAACCTAACTTAACCAAACCTAACCTAACCAAACTTAACCTAACCTAACCTAACCTAACCAAACCTAACCTAACTAACCTAACCTAACCTAACTAACCTAACCTAAAACCTAACCAAACCTAACCTAACTAACCTAACCAAACTTAACCTAACCTAACCAAACTTAACCTAGCCTAACCAAACTTAACCTAACCTAGGGGCTGGTCCCAAACCTGCACACAGAAATAACATCTCATGAGACCAGAAGACATGGCAGGATGTGCAGAATACCCCCGTTGAAAAACAGAGGTGCAACTGGTACTCTGAGAGAGAACTCTATCAACATCAGAGGTCCGAGACTGTTCAACACGCTTCCACTACACATAAGGGGCATAACTGGCCGACCCCTCACAGTGTTCAAGAGAGAACTGGATAAGCACCTCCAAAGGATACCTGATCAACCAGGCTGTGACTCATACGTCAGGCTGCGAGTAGCCGCGTCCAACAGCCTGGTTGATCAGTCCGGCAAACCAGGAAGCCTGGTCGACGACCGGGCCGCGGGACGCTAAGCCCCGGAAGCACCTCAAGGTAAGGTAACCTAACCTAACCTAACCAAACCTAACCTAACTAACCTAACCTACCTAATAACCTAACCTAAACCTAACCAAACCTAACCTAACTAACCTAACCAAACTTAACCTAACCTAACCCAACTTAACCTAACCTAACCAAACTTAACCTAACCTAACCTAACCTAATCTAACCTAACCAAACCTAACCTAACCAAACTTAACCTAACCTAACCTAACCTAACCTAACCTAACCAAACTTAACCTAACCTAACCTAACCAACACCCACCTCACAAGATCGAACACCTAAACTGACCCTGACTGACCCTCACCAGGATGCAATCCTACATGAAGCTCACAACTCCTGGATACCTGTTTACTGCTAGGAGAACAGAGGCATTAGGTGATAGGAAACGCTACCAATAATTTCAGTCCTGCCTGGCCGGGTTTCGATCCAGGAATCCCCGATCGATAGTCTAGAAGGAACACATACATGTTTCATATTTCTGTGTACTCACCTATTTGTACTTGCAGGACTGAGCATCAGTTTTTTGAACGCTGACAATATAGCCGCCGGTTGTTTAAAGCAATGACTCCTGGTCTATTTTCCTGTCATATCAACTTTTAAAATTATGAATGGAGTTTGCATCTACAACTGTGGGTTTTTGTAAGTTTGTTCTCACCTAGTTGTATTCACCTAGTTGTGTTTGCTAGGTTTGATATTCAGATCTTTGGTCCCACCTCTCAACCATCAATCAATTGCCCAAGTAGTTTTCCAGAAGTTATGTAACTCATAACTCTCAGCTCTGTTAGAAAAAAGGCTGGGGCTGCATATTCAATTATTTGTCTCGCATAGGTTGAAAAAAAGGTTCATTCTTCTCTTTACACGTTAGAAATGTTACTTTGAACATGTTCTATCCAAGTCGGATAGAACATATTCTTAATCCGGATAGACCTGCGTTCGAGCCTGTCGAAACGGTTGCAATTACAGGGCACATATTGTCCTCTCCTGCAGCAGCATCAGGTTCGATAGATTCTCTGGACAGCCGATGATTGACCTTCTGGCAGTTCTCACGTTGACAAAATTTAAAACTGTTTTTTTGATAAAAATAAACGGCACATTCCTTAGATGTTTAAATTTTTATCTCTGTCCGTGTATGTGTCTTGAGTTGAGTTTTGATTCCTTGTGTTTCTTGATTCCTTGTGTTTCTTGATTCCTTGTGTTTCTTGATTCCGTGTGTGTCTTGAATCCGTTTGTGTCTTGATTCCTTGTGTTTCTTGATTCCGTGTGTGCCTTGATTCCTTGTGTGTCTTGATTCCTGTGTTTCTTGATTCAGTGTGTGTCTTGATTCCGTGTGTGTCTTGATTCCGTCTGTGCCTTGATTCCTTGTGTTTCTTGATTCTGTGTGTGTCTTGATTCCTTGTGTTTCTTGATTCCGTGTGTGTCTTGAATCCGTTTGTGTCTTGATTCCGTCTGTGCCTTGATTCCTTGTGTTTCTTGATTCTGTGTGTGTCTTGATTCCTTGTGTTTCTTGATTCCGTGTGTGTCTTGATTCCGTGTGTGTCTTGATTCCGTGTGTGTCTGATTCCGTCTGTGCCTTGGTTCCTTGTGTTTCTTGATTCCATGTGTGTCTTGATTCCTTGTGTTTCTTGATTCCGTGTGTGTCTTGATTCCGTTTGTGTCTTGATTCCTTGTGTTTCTAGATTCCGTGTGTGTCTTGATTCCGTTTGTGTCTTGATTCCTTGTGTTTCTTGATTCCGTGTGTGTCTTGATTCCGTCTGTGCCTTGATTCCTTGTGTTTCTTGATTCCGTGTGTGTCTTGATTCCTTGTGTGTCTTGATTCCGTCTGTGCCTTGATTCCTTGTGTTTCTTGATTCCGAATTTGTCTTGGTTCCGTGTGTGTCTTGATTCCGTGTGTGTCTTGATTCCGTGTGTGTCTTGATTCCGTCTGTGCCTTGATTCCTTGTGTTTCTTGATTCCGTGTGTGTCATTGATTCCGTTTGTGTCTTGATTCCTTGTGTTTCTTGATTCCGTGTGTGCCTTGATTCCTTGTGTTTCTTGATTCCGTGTGTGTCTTGATTCCGTGTGTGTCTTGATTCCGTGTGTTTCTTGATTCCGTGTGTGTCTTGATTCCGTGTGTGTCTTGATTCCGTGTGTGTCTTGATTCCGTGTGTGTCCTGATTCCTTGTGTTTCTTGATTCTTTGTGTTTCTTGATTCCGTGTGTGTCTTGATTCCTTGTGTTTCTTGATTCCGTGAGTGTCTTGATTCCTTGTGTGTCTTGATTCCGTCTGTGCCTTGATTCCTTGTGTTTCTTGATTCCGTGTGTGTCTTGATTCCGTGTGTTTCTTGATTCCGTGTGTGTCTTGATTCCGTGTGTGTCTTGATTCCGTGTGTGTCTTGATTCCGTCTGTGCCTTGATTCCTTGTGTTTCTTGATTCCGTGTGTGTCTTGATTCCGTTTGTGTCTTGATTCCTTGTGTCTCTTGTTTCCGTGTGTGCCTTGATTCCTTGTGTTTCTTGATTCCGTGTGTGTCTTGATTCCGTTTGTGTCTTGATTCCTTGTGTCTCTTGATTCCGTGTGTGCCTTGATTTCTTGTGTTTCTTGATTCCTTGTGTGTCTTGATTCCGTGTGTTTCTTGATTCCGTGTGTGTCTTGATTCCGTGTGTGTCTTGATTCCGTGTGTGTCTTGATTCCGTGTGGGTCCTGATTCCTTGTGTTTCTTGATTCCTTGTGTTTCTTGATTCCGTGTTTGTCTTGATTCCGTCTGTGCCTTGATTCCTTATGTGTCTTGATTTCGTGTGTGTCTCCTGAGTGTGTCTTGTTTCCGCGTGTGTCTTGATTCCGTATGTTCCCGTGTCCGTCAGAGTCTTAGGTTAGTCTTAGGTTAGGTTAGGTTAGGTTAGTTAGTGTCCGTGTCAATGTCTATGTCATTGTCCCTGGGGTTTTGAGTCCAGGATGCCATTTGTGTCCCCTCAAATTGCCTCCCTTATCTCCACCTTGGGATCGTGTCAGTGTCCATGTGTGTCTTGATTCTGTGTGTGTCTTGAGTCCGTGTGTATCTTGAGTCCGTTTGTGTCTTGATTCTGTGAGTGTCTTGAGTCCGTGTGTGTCTTGATTCTGTGTGTGTCTTGAGTCCGGTGTGTGTCTTGAGTACGGTGTATTGATTCCGTGTGTCCGTGTCCGTTAGAGTCTATGAGTGTCCGTGTCCGTGTCCGTGTCCGTGTCATTATCCCTGGGGTATTGAGTCCAGGATGCCATTTGTGTCCCCTCAAATTGCCTCCCTTATCTCCACCTTGGGATCGTGTCAGTGTCCATGTGTGTCTTGATTCCGTGTGTGTCTTGAGTCCGCGTGTGTCTTGAGTCCGTGTGTGTCTTGAGTCCGTGTGTGTCTTGAGTCCGTGTGTGTCTTGATTCCGCGTGTGTCTTGAGTCCGTGTGTGTCTTGAGTCCGTGTGTGTCTTTAGTCCGTGTGTGTCTTGAGTCCGCGTGTGTCTTGAGTCCGTGTGTGTCTTGATTCCGCGTGTGTCTTGAATCCGCGTGTGTCTTGATTCCGTGTGTGTCTTGAGTCCGCGTGTGTCTTGAGTCCGTGTGTGTCTTGAGTCTGCGTGTGTCTTGAGTCCGTGTGTGTCTTGATTCCGCGTGTGTCTTGAGTCCTGTGTGTCCGGGTGTCTTTGGGGTTTTGGGTCCAGGAAGCTATTTGTGTCGACCCAAATTGCCTCCCTTCTCCCCACCTGAAATCCAGGTGAATTGAAAGACCTGCCCGAGGTCAGTGGATCCAGGTATCCGTCCGTGGGCCCCCGGATTTCAACCCTTCCCCACATTCCAAGGGGTCAGTCAATCAATCTTCAGCTATCCAGAGAATCTATCGAAACTGATGCTCCTACAGGAGGGGACACACAGATAAATCTGTGCCCTGTACTTGCAACCGTTCCGACAGGTTCGAAACGCAGGTCTATCCGGATTAAGAACATGTTCTATCCGACTAGGCCACGCTGGAGTTGCCTTCTGAATCAAATTTTGCACTTGTATTTATATCTCGTAGTAAGGTTAGTTAGTGTCTATTTATCAACATTTGCAATGATTGACGTGTGAAGTTGTGAGTTTGTGTTGACAGATAGAAATTCATAACAGCTTATTCGATGAGGTTGCAGTCCAGTGAGGCAGTTTCATGAATGAATATTGGAGAATTTAGGCAAACTGACGTGTGTGTGTGTGTGTGTGTGTGTGTGTGTGTGTGTGTGTGTGTGTGTGTGTGTGTGTGTGTGTGTGTGTGTGTGTGTGTGTGTGTGTGTGTGTTTAAAGGTATGTATTATTTAATATTTAGTGTGGTGTGTGTGTGTGTCCAAATGAGTTTGTGAATGGTAAACAAGCAATCCAATACCTAATATGTGCTAATCTAGGCCTCGTTTTGTATACATATATATATGTGTTTACTAGGGAATGAAAATCCGGTTTGTTTAATTCTAAGTTTTTTCAACAATAAATAGTACATACGCGAACGAACGGTTCGGCTGGGTAAGTATAGCGTTGTGGCGGCCATTTTCTCTGTTAGGCTGGGGGTTGGGGGAAGGGGGGGGGTTGGTCTCTGGTAATTGTGGTATAGGGGTAGTTATATTTGGGCCTCGGTTGGGGGGGTAGGGTGTTGGTAGGGGGGGTGGGGGCCCAGGGAGCAGCAGAGGGGGGACCTGAGGGAGAGGCATGGAGTTGCTAGTTAATCATTAAGATACTTAATTTGTGGAGATAGGTTATATAAGGAAAGATGTTTAGGAAGGAATAAGAAAAGTGTTTGGAACTGATGAAAGTATATGAGTTATAGTGATTCATGTTAGAAGAAAGATATGTGCTTTAAAAGGTGAAGAGATTTGTAAAGGACTTTATCTGCTTAATAATATATTAATTAACGGTAAATGACCATTGGAGATAGATATTCAACAGCATAATGAGTGGACAAGTTTTAGCAGGAAGGCCGGCACAGAGAGAGAGAATGGACCGATAAATAGTTAGACATTTTTTCTCGAATGGTATACTCTAATAATCATAGGTACATATTTCAGAGCGCGACATTCGTGCGCGCGCGCGCACACACACATATAAACACTCACACACACACACACACACACACACACCCACACACACACACACACACACACACACACACACACACACACACACACACACATATATATACTATATATATACAAACATACATACAGTCTCGACAGTCAAATTGCAGAAACTGACACAATTATGACAAGGATCCCTCATATTGGATATATACACACACAGATAAATTCACGAGGATAAGTCACTCCAATTACACGTATGTACACACACAGACAACATATTTCAGTGAGTGTGGCCCATAGTATACATTAATACTCACACATGGCAGCCCATTCACTATTAATTGGTGTACATATTCATTCACACACATGTTAATGTGTCTCTTTCTTATAAAATACACACACACTGAAAGGAATCTTGAGAACATTATATACCACATATGTCAGACCAATCCTGAAGTATGCAGCTCCAGCATGGAGTCCACATCTAGTCAAGCATAAGACTAAACTGGAAAAGTTCAAAGGTTTGCCACCAGACTAGAACCCGAGCTAAGAGGTATGAGCTACGAGGAGAGACTACGGGAATTAAACCTCACTTCGTTGGAAGACAGAAGAGTTAAGGGGGACATGATCACCACATTCAAGATTCTCATGGGAATCGATAAGGTAGATGAAGGTAGGCTATTTAACACAAAGGGCACACGTACTAGGGGACACAGGTGGAAACTGAGTGCCCAAATGAGACACAGAGATATTAGAAAGAACTTTTTAGTGTCAGAGTAGTTGACAAATGGAATGCATTAGGAAGTGATGTGGTGTAGGCTGACTCCATACACAGTTTCAAGTGTAGATATGATAGAGCCCAATAGGCTCAGGAACTAGTACTCCTGTTGATTGACGGTTGAGAGGCGGGACCAAAGAGCCAGAGCTCAACCCCCGCAAGCACAATAATGTGAGTACAATTAGGTGAGTACACACAAACTCATTGTTAATTTTCCCTGGAACACAACCCGACAAACCGTTTAACAACCAGGTACCCATTCACTGCTTCGTGAAGATAATCGTTAAGTTAAGGATTGGTGCCTAGTCAATCCGCTCTTCCCCTGCCAGCCAGGATATGTACCCAGGCGAAATCGCTTGCGAAGCGCGAGGTGAGTGCCTTACCACTGATCCACAGGGACTGCCCAAATATGAATGCCATCAGCAGCACTAGCAGTTGGTGTTACCAGGCAGGTTACCCATCCAATTACTAACCAAATTGAAAGATGCTTAACTTGGCTAATGGGACGAGAAGCAGTGTCCTTTAAGTGGTAGTATGGCCGTTGTTATTGTATACAAGTGGAAACCAATAACTTGTGAGTGATGTGAGTGAGTGAGTGATGATAATGGTAACTGCGGCGGAGGATACTCACACATACCAGCCAATTCTCCATTAATGATAGTTCTTATAGTCAACAAACCAACCAAAAGTGGACTATTGCACCAACATGGAAATGTTTGGATGCCATGATCTCGCACAAATCGCTTATAAATGCCACCCGCCGCTATTTATAAAACCTAAACAATCCTCTTCTAAGCACGAATGATTACTCTTAGGCCTTGGATTATGTTCACTTAGGCTTCATTGAGTCAATACATATAACTTCTTTGAGTCGGGGGACAGGCAGACAGGCAGTCTATATATACATGTTAGGCTTATAAAGTGGTCTCCAACACCCACCCCACAAGGTTAAACTAACCCTCACTCACCAGGATGCTAGTAGCTCACTAACTCCTGGATACCTATTTACTGCTAGGTGAACAGGTGCATTGGGTGATAGGAAACGCTACCAACAATTACAGCCCTGCCCGACCGCGATTCGAACCCTGGAATCCCTTATTGAGAGTCGAGAAGGAACACATCATTCATGTTACACATATGTGTACTCACCTATTTGTGCCAGGAGGATCGAGCATTAATCTTAGAGTCTGCCTTTAAGCCGTCAGTTGTTTATAGCAATAACTCTTGGCCTATTTCCTAACTTAACCTAGCCTAACCTATACCCTACCCTAACCTATAACCTACCACAATCTAAAACCAAACCTAATATAACCTAACCTAATCTAAACCTAACCTAGCCCTACACCTAACCCAATCTACCTAACTTACCTAACTAAGCTAACCTAACCAAACCTAACCTAACTAACCTAACCTAACTAACCTAACCTAACCTAACCTAACTAGCCTAACCTAACTAATCTAACCTAACCTAACTAACGTAACCTAACCTAACCTAACCTAACCTAACCAATCCTAACCTAACTAACCTAACCTAACCTAACCTATCCTAACTTAACTAACCTAACCTAAACCTAACCAAACCTAACCTAACTACCTAACCTAACCTAACCTAACCTAACCTAAACCTAACCTTACCTAACTTAACCAAACCTAACCTAACCAAACTTAACCTAACTTAAACCTAACCTAACCAAACCTAACCTAACTAACCTAACCTAACCTAACTAACCTAACCTAAACCTAACCAAACCTAACCTAACTAACCTAACCAAACTTAACCTAACCTAACCAAACTTAACCTAGCCTAAACCAAACTTAACCTAACCTAGGGGCTGGTCCCAAACCTGCACACAGAAATAACATCACATGAGACCAGAAGACATGGCAGGATGTGCAGAATACCCCCGTTGAAAAACAGAGGTGCAACTGGTACTCTGAGAGAGAACTCTATCAACATCAGAGGTCCGAGACTGTTCAACACGCTTCCACTACACATAAGGGGCATAACTGGCCGACCCCTCACAGTGTTCAAGAGAGAACTGGATAAGCACCTCCAAGGATACCTGATCAACCAGGCTGTGACTCATACGTCAGGCTGCGACCAGCCGCGTCCAACAGCCTGGTTGATCAGTCCGGCAACCAGGAAGCCTGGTCGACGACCGGGCCGCGGGGACGCTAAGCCCCGGAAGCACCTCAAGGTAAGGTAACCTAACCTAACCTAACCAACCTAACCTAACTACCTAACCTAACCTAACTAACCTAACCTAAACCTAACCAAACCTAACCTAACTAACCTAACCAAACTTAACCTAACCTAACCAAACTTAACCTAACCTAACCAAACTTAACCTAACTAACCTAACCAAATCTAACCTAACCAAACCTAACCTAACCAAACTTAACCTAACCTAACCTAACCTAACCTAACCAAACTTAACCTAACCTAACCTAACCAACACCCACCTCACAAGATCGAACACCTAAACTGACCCTGACTGACCCTCACCAGGATGCAACCCTACATGAAGCTCACAACTCCTGGATACCTGTTTACTGCTAGGAGAACAGAGGCATTAGGTGATAGGAAAACGCTACCAATAATTTCAGTCCTGCCTGGCCGGGTTTCGATCCAGGTATCCCCGATCGTTAGTCTAGAAGGAACACATACATGTTTCATATTTCTGTGTACTCACCTATTTGTACTTGCAGGACTGAGCATCAGTTTTTGAACGCTGACATATAGCCGCCGGTGTTTTAAAAGCAATGACTCCTGGTCTATTTTCCTGTCATATCAACTTTTAAAATTATGAATGGAGTTTGCATCTACAACTGTGGCTTTTTGTAAGTTTGTTCTCACCTAGTTGTATTCACCTAGTTGTGTTATGCTAGGTTTGATATTCAGATCTTTGGTCCCACCTCTCAACCATCAATCAATTGCTCAAGTAGTTTTCCAGGTAGTTATGTAACTCATAACTCTCAGCTCTGTTGGAAAAAAGGCTGGGGCTGCATATTCAATTATTTGTCTCGCATAGGTTGAAAAAAAGGTTCATTCTTCTTTACACGTTAGAAATGTTACTTTGAACATGTTCTATCCAAGTCGGATAGAACATATTCTTAATCCGGATAGACTTGCGTTCGAGCCTGTCGAAACGGTTGCAATTACAGGGCACATATTGTCCTCTCCTGCAGCAGCATCAGGTTCGATAGATTCTCTGGACAGCCGATGATTGACCTTCTGGCAGTTCTCACGTTGACAAATTTAAAACTGTTTTTTTGATAAAAAAAACGGCACATTCCTTAGATGTTTAAATTTTTTTATCTCTGTCCGTGTATGTGTCTTGAGTTGAGTTTTGATTCCTTGTGTTTCTTGATTCCTTGTGTTTCTTGATTCCTTGTGTTTCTTGATTCCGTGTGTGTCTTGAATCCGTTTGTGTCTTGATTCCTTGTGTTTCTTGATTCCGTGTGTGCCTTGATTCCTTGTGTGTCTTGATTCCTTGTGTTTCTTGATTCAGTGTGTGTCTTGATTCCGTGTGTGTCTTGATTCCGTCTGTGCCTTGATTCCTTGTGTTTCTTGATTCCGTGTGTGTCTTGATTCCTTGTGTTTCTTGATTCCGTGTGTGTCTTGATTCCGTGTGTGTCTTGATTCCGTGTGTGTCTTGATTCCGTCTGTGCCTTGGTTCCTTGTGTTTCTTGATTCCGTGTGTGTCTTGATTCCTTGTGTCTCTTGATTCCGTGGTGTGTCTTGATTCCGTTTGTGTCTTGATTCCTTGTGTTTCTTGATTCCGTGTGTGTCTTGATTCCTTGTGTTTCTTGATTCCGTGTGTGTCTTGATTCCGTCTGTGCCTTGATTCCTTGTGTTTCTTGATTCCGTGTGTGTCTTGATTCCTTGTGTGTCTTGATTCCGTCTGTGCCTTGATTCCTTGTGTTTCTTGATTCCGAATGTGTCTTGGTTCCGTGTGTGTCTTGATTCCGTGTGTGTCTTGATTCCGTGTGTGTCTTGATTCCGTCTGTGCCTTGATTCCTTGTGTTTCTTGATTCCGTGTGTGTCTTGATTCCGTTTGTGTCTTGATTCCTTGTGGTTCTTGATTCCGTGTGTGCCCTGATTCCTTGTGTTTCTTGATTCCTTGTGTTTCTTGATTCCGTGTGTGTCTTGATTCCGTCTGTGCCTTGATTCCTTATGTGTCTTGATTTCGTGTTGTCTCCTGAGTGTGTCTTGTTTCCGCGTGTGTCTTGATTCCGTATGTTCCCGTGTCCGTCAGAGTCTTAGGTTAGTCTTAGGTTAGGTTAGGTTAGGTTAGTTAGTGTCCGTGTCAATGTCTATGTCATTGTCCCCGGGGTTTTGAGTCCAGGATGCCATTTGTGTCCCCTCAAATTGCCTCCCTTATCTCCACCTTGGGATCGTGTCAGTGTCCATGTGTGTCTTGATTCTGTGTGTGTCTTGAGTCCGTGTGTATCTTGAGTCCGTTTGTGTCTTGATTCTGTGAGTGTCTTGAGTCCGTGTGTGTCTTGATTCTGTGTGTGTCTTGAGTCCGTGGGTGTCTTGAGTACGTGTGTTGATTCCGTGTGTCCGTGTCCGTTAGAGTCTATGAGTGTCCGTATCCGTGTCCGTGTCCGTGTCATTATCCCTGGGGTATTGAGTCCAGGATGCCATTTGTGTCCCCTCAAATTGCCTCCCTTATCTCCACCTTGGGATCGTGTTAGTGTCCATGTGTGTCTTGATTCCGTGTGTGTCTTGAGTCCGCGTGTGTCTTGAGTCCGTGTGTGTCTTGAGTCCGTGTGTGTCTTGAGTCCGTGTGTGTCTTGATTCCGCGTGTGTCTTGAGTCCGTGTGTGTCTTGAGTCCGTGTGTGTCTTTAGTCCGTGTGTGTCTTGAGTCCGCGTGTGTCTTGAGTCCGTGTGTGTCTTGATTCCGCGTGTGTCTTGAGTCCGCGTGTGTCTTGATTCCGTGTGTGTCTTGAGTCCGCGTGTGTCTTGAGTCCGTGTGTGTCTTGAGTCTGCGTGTGTCTTGAGTCCGTGTGTGTCTTGATTCCGCGTGTGTCTTGAGTCCAGTGTGTCCCGGTGTCTTTGGGGGTTTTGGGTCCAGGAAGCTATTTGTGTCGACCCAAATTGCCTCCCTTCTCCCACCTGAAATCCAGGTGAATTGAAAGACCTGCCCGAGGTCAGTGGATCCAGGTATCCGTCCGTGGGCCCCCGGATTTCAACCCTTCCCCACATTCCAAGGGGTCAGTCAATCAATCTTCAGCTATCCAGAGAATCTATCGAAACTGATGCTCCTACAGGAGGGGGACACACAGATAAATCTGTGCCCTGTACTTGCAACCGTTCCGACAGGCTCGAACGCAGGTCTATCCGGATTAAGAACATGTTCTATCCGACTAGGCCACGCTGGAGTTGCCTTCTGAATCAAATTTTGCACTTGTATTTATATCTCGTAGTAAGGTTAGTTAGTGTCTATTTATCAACATTTGCAATGATTGACGTGTGAAGTTGTGAGTTTGTGTTGACAGATAGAAATTCATAACAGCTTATTCGATGAGGTTGCAGTCCAGTGAGGCAGTTTCATGAATGAATATTGGAGAATTTAGGCAAACTGACGTGTGTGTGTGTGTGTGTGTGTGTGTGTGTGTGTGTGTGTGTGTGTGTGTGTGTGTGTGTGTGTGTGTGTGTGTGTGTGTGTGTGTGTGTGTGTGTTTAAAGGTATGTATTATTTAATATTTAGTGTGGTGTGTGTGTGTGTCCAAATGAGTTTGTGAATGGTAAATAAGCAATCCAATACCTAATATGTGCTAATCTAGGCCTCGTTTTGTATACATATATATATGTGTTTACTAGGGAATGAAAATCCGGTTTGTTTTATTCCAAGTTTTTTCAACAATAAATAGTACATACGCGAACGAACGGTTCGGCTGGGTAAGTATAGCGTTGTGGCGGCCATTTCTCTGTTAGGCGGGGGTTGGGGGAAGGGGGGGGGTTGGTCTCTGGTAATTGTGGTATAGGGGTAGTTTATATTGGGCCTCAGTTGGGGGGTAGGGTGTTGGTAGGGGGGTGGGGGCCCAGGGAGCAGCAGAGGGGGGACCTGAGGGAGAGGCATGGAGTTGCTAGTTAATCATTAAGATATTAATTTGTGGAGATAGGTTATATAAGGAAAGATGTTTAGGAAGGAATAAGAAAAGTGTTTGGAACTGATGAAAGTATATGAGTTATAGTGATTCATGTTAGAAGAAAGATATGTGCTTTAAAAGGTGAAGAGATTTGTAAAGGACTTTATCTGCTTAATAATATATTAATTAACGGTAAATGACCATTGGAGATAGATATTCAACAGCATAATGAGTGGACAAGTTTTAGCAGGAAGGCCGGCACAGAGAGAGAATGGACCGATAAATAGTTAGACATTTTTTCTCGAATGGTATACTCTAATAATCATAGGTACATATTTCAGAGCGCGACATTCGTGCGCGCGCGCGCACACACACATATACACACACACTCTCACACACACACACACACACACACACACACACACACACACACAACACACACACACACACACACACACACACACACACACACACACACACACACACACACAAACACATATATATATACAAACATACATACAGTCTCGACAGTCAAATTGCAGAAACTGTCACAATTATGACAAGGATCCCTCATATTGGATATATACACACACAGATAAATTCACGAGGATAAGTCACTCCAATTACACGTATGTACACACACAGACAACATATTTCAGTGAGTGTGGCCCATAGTATACATTAATACTCACACATGGCAGCCCATTCACTATTAATTGGTGTACATATTCATTCACACACATGTTAATGTGTCTCTTTCTTATAAAATACACACACACTGAAAGGAATCTTTGAGAACATTATATACCACATATGTCAGACCAATCCTGAAGTATGCAGCTCCAGCATGGAGTCCACATCTAGTCAAGCATAAGACTAAACTGGAAAAGGTTCAAAGGTTTGCCACCAGACTAGAACCCGAGCTAAGAGGTATGAGCTACGAGGAGAGACTACGGGAATTAAACCTCACTTCGTTGGAAGACAGAAGAGTTAAGGGGGACATGATCACCACATTCAAGATTCTCATGGGAATCGATAAGGTAGATGAAGGTAGGCTATTTAACACAAAGGGCACACGTACTAGGGGACACAGGTGGAAACTGAGTGCCCAAATGAGACACAGAGATATTAGAAAGAACTTTTTTAGTGTCAGAGTAGTTGACAAATGGAATGCATTAGGAAGTGATGTGGTGGAGGCTGACTCCATACACAGTTTCAAGTGTAGATATGATAGAGCCCAATAGGCTCAGGAACTAGTACTCCTGTTGATTGACGGTTGAGAGGCGGGACCAAAGAGCCAGAGCTCAACCCCCGCAAGCACAATAAGGTGAGTACAATTAGGTGAGTACACACAAACTCATTGTTAATTTTCCCTGGAACACAACCCGACAAACCGTTTAACAACCAGGTACCCATTCACTGCTTCGTGAAGATAATCGTTAAGTTAAGGATTGGTGCCTAGTCAATCCGCTCTTCCCCTGCCAGCCAGGATATGTACCCAGGCGAAATCGCTTGCGAAGCGCGAGGTGAGTGCCTTACCACTGATCCACAGGGACTGCCCAAATATGAATGCCATCAGCAGCACTAGCAGTTGGTGTTACCAGGCAGGTTACCCATCCAATTACTAACCAAATTGAAAGTTGCTTAACTTGGCTAATGGGACGAGAAGCAGTGTCCTTTAAGTGGTAGTATGGCCGTTGTTATTGTATACAAGTGGTAACCAATAACTTGTGAGTGAGTGAGTGAGTGAGTGATGATAATGGTAACTGCGGCGGAGGATACTCACACATACCAGCCAATTCTCCATTAATGATAGTTCTTATAGTCAAACAAACCAACCAAAAGTGGACTATTGCACCAACATGGAAATGTTTGGATGCCATTGATCTCGCACAAATCGCTTATAAATGCCACCCGCCGCTATTTATAAAACCTAAACAATCCTCTTCTAAGCACGAATGATTACTCTTAGGCCTTGGATTATGTTCACTTAGGCTTCATTGAGTCAATACATATAACTTCTTTGAGTCGGGGGACAGGCAGACAGGCAGTCTATATATACATGTTAGGCTTATAAAGTGGTCTCCAACACCCACCCCACAAGGTTAAACTAACCCTCACTCACCAGGATGCTAGTAGCTCACTAACTCCTGGATACCTATTTACTGCTAGGTGAACAGGTGCATTGGGTGATAGGAAACGCTACCAACAATTACAGCCCTGCCCGACCGCGATTCGAACCCTGGAATCCCTTATTGAGAGTCGAGAAGGAACACATCATTCATGTTACATATATGTGTACTCACCTATTTGTGCCAGGAGGATCAAGCATTAATCTTAGAGTCTGCCTTTAAGCCGTCAGTTGTTTATAGCAATAACTCTTGGCCTATTTCCTAACTTAACCTAGCCTAACCTATACCCTACCCTAACCTATAACCTACCACAATCTAAAACCAAACCTAATATAACCTAACCTAATCTAAACCTAACCTAGCCTACACCTAAACCCAATCTACCTAACTTACCTAACTAAGCTAACCTAACCAAACCTAACCTAACTAACCTAACCTAACTAACCTAACCTAACCTAACCTAACTAACCTAACCTAACTAATCTAACCTAACCTAACTAACGTAACCTAACCTAACCTAACCTAACCTAACCAAACCTAACCTAACTAACCTAACCTAACCTAATCTATCCTAACTTAACTAACCTAACCTAAACCTAACCAAACCTAACCTAACTAACCTAACCTAACCTAACCTAACCTAAACCTAACCTAACCTAACTTAACCAAACCTAACCTAACCAAACTTAACCTAACCTAACCTAACCTAACCAAACCTAACCTAAC
This sequence comes from Procambarus clarkii, assembly GCF_040958095.1. Taxonomy (NCBI): domain Eukaryota; kingdom Metazoa; phylum Arthropoda; class Malacostraca; order Decapoda; family Cambaridae; genus Procambarus; species Procambarus clarkii. The sequence continues at coordinate 95,130 of NW_027189204.1, read as the reverse complement.
TAACCTAACCTAACCTAACTAACCTAACCTAAACCTAACCAAACCTAACCTAACTAACCTAACCAAACTTAACCTAACCTAACCAAACTTAACCTAGCCTAACCAAACTTAACCTAACCTAGGGGCTGGTCCCAAACCTGCACACAGAAATAACATCTCATGAGACCAGAAGACATGGCAGGATGTGCAGAATACCCCCGTTGAAAAACAGAGTTTCAACTGGTACTCTGAGAGAGAACTCTATCAACATCAGAGGTCCGAGACTGTTCAACACGCTTCCACTACACATAAGGGGCATAACTGGCCGACCCCTCACAGTGTTCAAGAGAGAACTGGATAAGCACCTCCAAAGGATACCTGATCAACCAGGCTGTGACTCATACGTCAGGCTGCGAGTAGCCGCGTCCAACAGCCTGGTTGATCAGTCCGGCAACCAGGAAGCCTGGTCGACGACCGGGCCGCGGGGACGCAAAGCCCCGGAAGCACCTCAAGGTAAGGTAACCTAACCTAACCTAACCAAACCTAACCTAACTAACCTAACCTAACCTAACTAACCTAACCTAAACCTAACCAAACCTAACCTAACTAACCTAACCAAACTTAACCTAACCTAACCAAACTTAACCTAACCTAACCAAACTTAACCTAACCTAACCTAACCTAATCTAACCTAACCAAACCTAACCTAACCAAACTTAACCTAACCTAACCTAACCTAACCTAACCAAACTTAACCTAACCTAACCTAACCAACACCCACCTCACAAGATCGAACACCTAAACTGACCCTGACTGACCCTCACCAGGATGCAATCCTACATGAAGCTCACAACTCCTGGATACCTGTTTACTGCTAGGAGAACAGAGGCATTAGGTGATAGGAAACGCTACCAATAATTTCAGTCCTGCCTGGCCGGGTTTCGATCCTGGAATCCCCGATCGTTAGTCTAGAAGGAACACATACATGTTTCATATTTCTGTGTACTCACCTATTTGTACTTGCAGGACTGAGCATCAGTTTTTGAACGCTGACAATATAGCCGCCGGTTGTTTAAAGCAATGACTCCTGGTCTATTTTCCTGTCATATCAACTTTTAAAATTATGAATGGAGTTTGCATCTACAACTGTGGGTTTTTGTAAGTTTGTTCTCACCTAGTTGTATTCACCTAGTTGTGTTTGCTAGGTTTGATATTCAGATCTTTGGTCCCACCTCTCAACCATCAATCAATTGCCCAAGTAGTTTTCCAGAAGTTATGTAACTCATAACTCTCAGCTCTGTTAGAAAAAAGGCTGGGGCTGCATATTCAATTATTTGTCTCGCATAGGTTGAAAAAAAGGTTCATTCTTCTTTACACGTTAGAAATGTTACTTTGAACATGTTCTATCCAAGTCGGATAGAACATATTCTTAATCCGGATAGACCTGCGTTCGAGCCTGTCGAAACGGTTGCAATTACAGGGCATATATTGTCCTCTCCTGTAGCAGCATCAGGTTCGATAGATTCTCTGGACAGCCGATGATTGACCTTCTGGCAGTTCTCACGTTGACAAATTTAAAACTGTTTTTTTGATAAAAATAAACGGCACATTCCTTAGATGTTTAAATTTTTTATCTCTGTCCGTGTATGTGTCTTGAGTTGAATTTTGATTCCTTGTGTTTCTTGATTCCGTGTGTTTCTTGATTCCTTGTGTTTCTTGATTCCGTGTGTGTCTTGAATCCGTTTGTGTCTTGATTCCTTGTGTTTCTTGATTCCGTGTGTGCCTTGATTCCTTGTGTGTCTTGATTCCTTGTGTTTCTTGATTCAGTGTGTGTCTTGATTCCGTGTGTCTTGATTCCGTCTGTGCCTTGATTCCTTGTGTTTCTTGATTCTGTGTGTGTCTTGATTCCTTGTGTTTCTTGATTCCGTGTGTGTCTTGATTCCGTGTGTGTCTTGATTCCGTGTGTGTCTTGATTCCGTCTGTGCCTTGGTTCCTTGTGTTTCTTGATTCCATGTGTGTCTTGATTCCTTGTGTTTCTTGATTCCGTGTGTGTCTTGATTCCGTTTGTGTCTTGATTCCTTGTGTTTCTTGATTCCGTGTGTGTCTTGATTCCGTTTGTGTCTTGATTCCTTGTGTTTCTTGATTCCGTGTGTGTCTTGATTCCGTCTGTGCCTTGATTCCTTGTGTTTCTTGATTCCGTGTGTGTCTTGATTCCTTGTGTGTCTTGATTCCGTCTGTGCCTTGATTCCTAGTGTTTCTTGATTCCGAATGTGTCTTGGTTCCGTGTGTGTCTTGATTCCGTGTGTGTCTTGATTCCGTGTGTGTCTTGATTCCGTCTGTGCCTTGATTCCTTGTGTTTCTTGATTCCGTGTGTGTCTTGATTCCGTTTGTGTCTTGATTCCTTGTGTTTCTTGATTCCGTGTGTGCCTTTATTCCTTGTGTTTCTTGATTCCGTGTGTGTCTTGATTCCGTGTGTGTTTTGATTCCGTGTGTTTCTTGATTCCGTGTGTGTCTTGATTCCGTGTGTGTCTTGATTCCGTGTGTGTCTTGATTCCGTGTGTGTCCTGATTCCTTGTGTTTCTTGATTCCTTGTGTTTCTTGATTCCGTGTGTGTCTTGATTCCTTGTGTTTCTTGATTCCGTGAGTGTCTTGATTCCTTGTGTGTCTTGATTCCGTCTGTGCCTTGATTCCTTGTGTTTCTTGATTCCGTGTGTGTCTTGATTCCGTGTGTTTCTTGATTCCGTGTGTGTCTTGATTCCGTGTGTGTCTTGATTCCGTGTGTGTCTTGATTCCGTCTGTGCCTTGATTCCTTGTGTTTCTTGATTCCGTGTGTGTCTTGATTCCGTTTGTGTCTTGATTCCTTGTGTCTCTTGTTTCCGTGTGTGCCTTGATTCCTTGTGTTTCTTGATTCCGTGTGTGTCTTGATTCCGTTTGTGTCTTGATTCTTGTGTCTCTTGATTCCGTGTGTGCCTTGATTTCTTGTGTTTCTTGATTCCTTGTGTGTCTTGATTCCGTGTGTTTCTTGATTCCGTGTGTGTCTTGATTCCGTGTGTGTCTTGATTCCGTGTGTGTCTTGGTTCCGTGTGGGTCCTGATTCCTTGTGTTTCTTGATTCCTTGTGTTTCTTGATTCCGTGTTTGTCTTGATTCCGTCTGTGCCTTGATTCCTTATGTGTCTTGATTTCGTGTGTGTCTTGTTTCCGCGTGTGTCTTGATTCCGTATGTTCCCGTGTCCGTCAGAGTCTTAGGTTAGTCTTAGGTTAGGTTAGGTTAGGTTAGTTAGTGTCCGTGTCAATGTCTATGTCATTGTCCCTGGGGTTTTGAGTCCAGGATGCCATTTGTGTCCCCTCAAATTGCCTCCCTTATCTCCACCTTGGGATCGTGTCAGTGTCCATGTGTGTCTTGATTCTGTGTGTGTCTTGAGTCCGTGTGTACCTTGAGTCCGTTTGTGTCTTGATTCTGTGAGTGTCTTGAGTCCGTGTGTGTCTTGATTCTGTGTGTGTCTTGAGTCCGTGTGTGTCTTGAGTACGTGTATTGATTCCGTGTGTCCGTGTCCGTTAGAGTCTATGAGTGTCCGTGTCCGTGTCCGTGTCCGTGTCATTATCCCTGGGGTATTGAGTCAGGATGCCATTTGTGTCCCCTCAAATTGGCTCCCTTATCTCCACCTTGGGATCGTGTTAATGTCCATGTGTGTCTTGATTCCGTGTGTGTCTTGAGTCCGCGTGTGTCTTGAGTCCGTGTGTGTCTTGAGTCCGTGTGTGTCTTGAGTCCGTGTGTGTCTTGATTCCGCGTGTGTCTTGAGTCCGTGTGTGTCTTGAGTCCGTGTGTGTCTTTAGTCCGTGTGTGTCTTGAGTCCGCGTGTGTCTTGAGTCCGTGTGTGTCTTGATTCCGCGTGTGTCTTGAGTCCGCGAGTCTTGATTCCGTGTGTGTATTGAGTCCGCGTGTGTCTTGAGTCCGTGTGTGTCTTGAGTCTGCGTGTGTCTTGAGTCCGTGTGTGTCTTGATTCCGCGTGTGTCTTGAGTCCTGTGTGTCCGGGTGTCTTTGGGGTTTTGGGTCCAGGAAGCTATTTGTGTCGACCCAAATTGCCTCCCTTCTCCCCACCTGAAATTCAGGTGAATTGAAAGACCTGCCCGAGGTCAGTGGATCCAGGTATCCGTCCGTGGGCCCCCGGATTTCAACCCTTCCCCACATTCCAAGGGTCAGTCAATCAATCTTCAGCTATCCAGAGAATCTATCGAAACTGATGCTCCTACAGGAGGGGACACACAGATAAATCTGTGCCCTGTATTTGCAACCGTTCCGACAGGCTCGAACGCAGGTCTATCCGGATTAAGAACATGTTCTATCCGACTAGGCCACGCTGGAGTTGCCTTCTGAATCAAATTTTGCACTTGTATTTATATCTCGTAGTAAGGTTAGTTAGTGTCTATTTATCAACATTTGCAATGATTGACGTGTGAAGTTGTGAGTTTGTGTTGACAGATAGAAATTCATAACAGCTTATTCGATGAGGTTGCAGTCCAGTGAGGCAGTTTCATGAATGAATATTGGAGAATTTAGGCAAACTGACGTGTGTGTGTGTGTGTGTGTGTGTGTGTGTGTGTGTGTGTGTGTGTGTGTGTGTGTGTGTGTGTGTGTGTGTGTGTGTGTGTGTGTGTGTGTGTGTGTGTGTGTGTGTGTGTGTGTGTGTGTGTGTGTGTGTTTAAAGGTATGTATTATTTAATATTTAGTGTGGTATGTGTGTGTGTCCAAATGAGTTTGTGAATGGTAAACAAGCAATCCAATACCTAATATGTGCTAATCTAGGCCTCGTTTTGTATACATATATATATGTGTTTACTAGGGAATGAAAATCCGGTTTGTTTTATTCTAAGTTTTTTCAACAATAAATAGTACATACGCGAACGAACGGTTCGGCTGGGTAAGTATAGCGTTGTGGCGGCCATTTTCTCTGTTAGGCGGGGTTGGGGGAAGGGGGGGGGGGTTGGTCTCTGGTAATTGTGGTATAGGGGTAGTTATATTTGGGCCTCGGTTGGGGGGTAGGGTGTTGGTAGGGGGGCGGGGGCCCAGGGAGCAGCAGAGGGGGGACCTGAGGGAGAGGCATGGAGTTGCTAGTTAATCATTAAGATATTAATTTGTGGAGATAGGTTATATAAGGAAAGATGTTTAGGAAGGAATAAGAAAAGTGTTTGGAACTGATGAAAGTATATGAGTTATAGTGATTCATGTTAGAAGAAAGATATGTGCTTTAAAAGGTGAAGAGATTTGTAAAGGACTTTATCTGCTTAATAATATATTAATTAACGGTAAATGACCATTGGAGATAGATATTCAACAGCATAATGAGTGGACAAGTTTTAGCAGGAAGGCCGGCACAGAGAGAGAATGGACCGATAAATAGTTAGACATTTTTTCTCGAATGGTATACTCTAATAATCATAGGTACATATTTCAGAGCGCGACATTCGTGCGCGCGCGCGCGCACACACACATATACACACACACTCACACACACACACACACACACACACACACACACACACACACACACACACACACACACACACACACACACACACACACACACACACACACACACACACACACACACATATATATATATATATACAAACATACATACAGTCTCGACAGTCAAATTGCAGAAACTGACACAATTATGACAAGGATCACTCATATTGGATATATACACACACAGATAAATTCACGTGGATAAGTCACTCCAATTACACGTATGTACACACACAGACAACATATTTCAGTGAGTGTGGCCCATAGTATACATTAATACTCACACATGGCAGTCCATTCACTATTAATTGGTGTACATATTCATTCACACACATGTTTATGTGTCACTTTCTTATAAAATACACACACACTGAAAGGAATCTTTGAGAACATTATATACCACATATGTCAGACCAATCCTGAAGTATGCAGCTCCAGCATGGAGTCCACATCTAGTCAAGCATAAGACTAAACTGGAAAAGGTTCAAAGGTTTGCCACCAGACTAGAACCCGAGCTAAGAGGTATGAGCTACGAGGAGAGACTACGGGAATTAAACCTCACTTCGTTGGAAGACAGAAGAGTTAAGGGGGACATGATCACCACATTCAAGATTCTCATGGGAATCGATAAGGTAGATGAAGGTAGGCTACTTAACACAAAGGGCACACGTACTAGGGGACACAGGTGGAAACTGAGTGCCCAAATGAGACACAGAGATATTAGAAAGAACTTTTTTAGTGTCAGAGTAGTTGACAAATGGAATGCATTAGGAAGTGATGTGGTGGAGGCTGACTCCATACACAGTTTCAAGTGTAGATATGATAGAGCCCAATAGGCTCAGGAACTAGTACTCCTGTTGATTGACGTTTGAGAGGCGGGACCAAAGAGCCAGAGCTCAACCCCCGCAAGCACAATAAGGTGAGTAAAATTAGGTGAGTACACACAAACTCATTGTTAATTTTCCCTGGAACACAACCCGACAAACCGTTTAACAACCAGGTACCCATTCACTGCTTCGTGAAGATAATCGTTAAGTTAAGGATTGGTGCCTAGTCAATCCGCTCTTTCCCTGCCAGCCAGGATATGAACCCAGGCGAAATCGCTTGCGAAGCGCGAGGTGAGTGCCTTACCACTGATCCACAGGGACTGCCCAAATATGAATGCCATCAGCAGCACTAGCAGTTGGTGTTACCAGGCAGGTTACCCATCCAATTACTAACCAAATTGAAAGTTGCTTAACTTGGCTAATGGGACGAGAAGCAGTGTCCTTTAAGTGGTAGTATGGCCGTTGTTATTGTATACAAGTGGTAACCAATAACTTGTGAGTGAGTGAGTGAGTGAGTGATGATAATGGTAACTGCGGCGGAGGATACTCACACATACCAGCCAATTCTCCATTAATGATAGTTCTTATAGTCAAACAAACCAACCAAAAGTGGACTATTGCACCAACATGGAAATGTTTGGATGCCATTGATCTCGCACAAATCGCTTATAAATGCCACCCGCCGCTATTTATAAAACCTAAACAATCCTCTTCTAAGCACGAATGATTACTCTTAGGCCTTGGATTATGTTCACTTAGGCTTCATTGAGTCAATACATATAACTTCTTTGAGTCGGGGGACAGGCAGACAGGCAGTCTATATATACATGTTAGGCTTATAAAGTGGTCTCCAACACCCACCCCACAAGGTTAAACTAACCCTCACTCACCAGGATGCTAGTAGCTCACTAACTCCTGGATACCTATTTACTGCTAGGTGAACAGGTGCATTGGGTGATAGGAAACGCTACCAACAATTACAGCCCTGCCCGACCGCGATTCGAACCCTGGAATCCCTTATTGAGAGTCGAGAAGGAACACATCATTCATGTTACATATATGTGTACTCACCTATTTGTGCCAGGAGGATCGAGCATTAATCTTAGAGTCTGCCTTTAAGCCGTCAGTTGTTTATAGCAATAACTCTTGGCCTATTTCCTAACTTAACCTAGCCTAACCTATACCCTACCCTAACCTATAACCTACCACAATCTAAAACCAAACCTTATATAACCTAACCTAATCTAAACCTAACCTAGCCTACACCTAAACCCAATCTACCTAACTTACCTAACTAAGCTAACCTAACCAAACCTAACCTAACTAACCTAACCTAACTAACCTAACCTAACCTAACCTAACTAGCCTAACCTAACTAATCTAACCTAACCTAACTAACGTAACCTAACCTAACCTAACCTAACCTAACCAAACCTAACCTAACTAACCTAACCTAACCTAACCTATCCTAACTTAACTAACCTAACCTAAACCTAACCAAACCTAACCTAACTAACCTAACCTAACCTAACCTAACCTAACCTAAACCTAACCTTACCTAACTTAACCAAACCTAACCTAACCAAACTTAACCTAACTTAACCTAACCTAACCAAACCTAACCTAACTAACCTAACCTAACCTAACTAACCTAACCTAAACCTAACCAAACCTAACCTAACTAACCTAACCAAACTTAACCTAACCTAACCAAACTTAACCTAGCCTAACCAAACTTAACCTAACCTAGGGGCTGGTCCCAAACCTGCACACAGAAATAACATCACATGAGACCAGAAGACATGGCAGGATGTGCAGAATACCCCCGTTGAAAAACAGAGGTGCAACTGGTACTCTGAGAGAGAACTCTATCAACATCAGAGGTCCGAGACTGTTCAACACGCTTCCACTACACATAAGGGGCATAACTGGCCGACCCCTCACAGTGTTCAAGAGAGAACTGGATAAGCACCTCCAAAGGATACCTGATCAACCAGGCTGTGACTCATACGTCAGGCTGCGAGCAGCCGCGTCCAACAGCCTGGTTGATCAGTCCGGCAACCAGGAAGCCTGGTCGACGACCGGGCCGCGGGGACGCTAAGCCCCGGAAGCACCTCAAGGTAAGGTAACCTAACCTAACCTAACCAAACCTAACCTAACTAACCTAACCTAACCTAACTAACCTAACCTAAACCTAACCAAACCTAACCTAACTAACCTAACCAAACTTAACCTAACCTAACCAAACTTAACCTAACCTAACCAAACTTAACCTAACCTAACCTAACCAAATCTAACCTAACCAAACCTAACCTAACCAAACTTAACCTAACCTAACCTAACCTAACCTAACCAAACTTAACCTAACCTAACCTAACCAACACCCACCTCACAAGATCGAACACCTAAACTGACCCTGACTGACCCTCACCAGGATGCAACCCTACATGAAGCTCACAACTCCTGGATACCTGTTTACTGCTAGGAGAACAGAGGCATTAGGTGATAGGAAACGCTACCAATAATTTCAGTCCTGCCTGGCCGGGTTTCGATCCAGGTATCCCCGATCGTTAGTCTAGAAGGAACACATACATGTTTCATATTTCTGTGTACTCACCTATTTGTACTTGCAGGACTGAGCATCAGTTTTTGAACGCTGACAATATAGCCGCCGGTTGTTTAAAGCAATGACTCCTGGTCTATTTTCCTGTCATATCAACTTTTAAAATTATGAATGGAGTTTGCATCTACAACTGTGGCTTTTTGTAAGTTTGTTCTCACCTAGTTGTATTCACCTAGTTGTGTTTGCTAGGTTTGATATTCAGATCTTTGGTCCCACCTCTCAACCATCAATCAATTGCTCAAGTAGTTTTCCAGTAGTTATGTAACTCATAACTCTCAGCTCTGTTGGAAAAAAGGCTGGGGCTGCATATTCAATTATTTGTCTCGCATAGGTTGAAAAAAAGGTTCATTCTTCTTTACACGTTAGAAATGTTACTTTGAACATGTTCTATCCAAGTCGGATAGAACATATTCTTAATCCGGATAGACCTGCGTTCGAGCCTGTCGAAACGGTTGCAATTACAGGGCACATATTGTCCTCTCCTGCAGCAGCATCAGGTTCGATAGATTCTCTGGACAGCCGATGATTGACCTTCTGGCAGTTCTCACGTTGACAAATTTAAAACTGTTTTTTTGATAAAAAAAACGGCACATTCCTTAGATGTTTAAATTTTTTATCTCTGTCCGTGTATGTGTCTTGAGTTGAGTTTTGATTCCTTGTGTTTCTTGATTCCTTGTGTTTCTTGATTCCTTGTGTTTCTTGATTCCGTGTGTGTCTTGAATCCGTTTGTGTCTTGATTCCTTGTGTTTCTTGATTCCGTGTGTGCCTTGATTCCTTGTGTGTCTTGATTCCTTGTGTTTCTTGATTCAGTGTGTGTCTTGATTCCGTGTGTGTCTTGATTCCGTCTGTGCCTTGATTCCTTGTGTTTCTTGATTCCGTGTGTGTCTTGATTCCTTGTGTTTCTTGATTCCGTGTGTGTCTTGATTCCGTGTGTGTCTTGATTCCGTGTGTGTCTTGATTCCGTCTGTGCCTTGGTTCCTTGTGTTTCTTGATTCCGTGTGTGTCTTGATTCCTTGTTTCTCTTGATTCCGTGTGTGTCTTGATTCCGTTTGTGTCTTGATTCCTTGTGTTTCTTGATTCCGTGTGTGTCTTGATTCCTTGTGTTTCTTGATTCCGTGTGTGTCTTGATTCCGTCTGTGCCTTGATTCCTTGTGTTTCTTGATTCCGTGTGTGTCTTGATTCCTTGTGTGTCTTGATTCCGTCTGTGCCTTGATTCCTTGTGTTTCTTGATTCCGAATGTGTCTTGGTTCCGTGTGTGTCTTGATTCCGTGTGTGTCTTGATTCCGTGTGTGTCTTGATTCCGTCTGTGCCTTGATTCCTTGTGTTTCTTGATTCCGTGTGTGTCTTGATTCCGTTTGTGTCTTGATTCCTTGTGGTTCTTGATTCCGTGTGTGCCCTGATTCCTTGTGTTTCTTGATTCCTTGTGTTTCTTGATTCCGTGTGTGTCTTGATTCCGTCTGTGCCTTGATTCCTTATGTGTCTTGATTTCGTGTGTGTCTCCTGAGTGTGTCTTGTTTCCGCGTGTGTCTTGATTCCGTATGTTCCCGTGTCCGTCAGAGTCTTAGGTTAGTCTTAGGTTAGGTTAGGTTAGGTTAGTTAGTGTCCGTGTCAATGTCTATGTCATTGTCCCCGGGGTTTTGAGTCCAGGATGCCATTTGTGTCCCCTCAAATTGCCTCCCTTATCTCCACCTTGGGATCGTGTCAGTGTCCATGTGTGTCTTGATTCTGTGTGTGTCTTGAGTCCGTGTGTATCTTGAGTCCGTTTGTGTCTTGATTCTGTGAGTGTCTTGAGTCCGTGTGTGTCTTGATTCTGTGTGTGTCTTGAGTCCGTGGGTGTCTTGAGTACGTGTGTTGATTCCGTGTGTCCGTGTCCGTTAGAGTCTATGAGTGTCCGTATCCGTGTCCGTGTCCGTGTCATTATCCCTGGGGTATTGAGTCCAGGATGCCATTTGTGTCCCCTCAAATTGCCTCCCTTATCTCCACCTTGGGATCGTGTTAGTGTCCATGTGTGTCTTGATTCCGTGTGTGTCTTGAGTCCGCGTGTGTCTTGAGTCCGTGTGTGTCTTGAGTCCGTGTGTGTCTTGAGTCCGTGTGTGTCTTGATTCCGCGTGTGTCTTGAGTCCGTGTGTGTCTTGAGTCCGTGTGTGTCTTTAGTCCGTGTGTGTCTTGAGTCCGCGTGTGTCTTGAGTCCGTGTGTGTCTTGATTCCGCGTGTGTCTTGAGTCCGCGTGTGTCTTGATTCCGTGTGTGTCTTGAGTCCGCGTGTGTCTTGAGTCCGTGTGTGTCTTGAGTCTGCGTGTGTCTTGAGTCCGTGTGTGTCTTGATTCCGCGTGTGTCTTGAGTCCTGTGTGTCCCGGTGTCTTTGGGGTTTTGGGTCCAGGAAGCTATTTGTGTCGACCCAAATTGCCTCCCTTCTCCCCACCTGAAATCCAGGTGAATTGAAAGACCTGCCCGAGGTCAGTGGATCCAGGTATCCGTCCGTGGGCCCCCGGATTTCAACCCTTCCCCACATTCCAAGGGGTCAGTCAATCAATCTTCAGCTATCCAGAGAATCTATCGAAACTGATGCTCCTACAGGAGGGGACACACAGATAAATCTGTGCCCTGTACTTGCAACCGTTCCGACAGGCTCGAACGCAGGTCTATCCGGATTAAGAACATGTTCTATCCGACTAGGCCACGCTGGAGTTGCCTTCTGAATCAAATTTTGCACTTGTATTTATATCTCGTAGTAAGGTTAGTTAGTGACTATTTATCAACATTTGCAATGATTGACGTGTGAAGTTGTGAGTTTGTGTTGACAGATAGAAATTCATAACAGCTTATTCGATGAGGTTGCAGTCCAGTGAGGCAGTTTCATGAATGAATATTGGAGAATTTAGGCAAACTGACGTGTGTGTGTGTGTGTGTGTGTGTGTGTGTGTGTGTGTGTGTGTGTGTGTGTGTGTGTGTGTGTGTGTGTGTGTTTAAAGGTATGTATTATTTAATATTTAGTGTGGTGTGTGTGTGTGTCCAAATGAGTTTGTGAATGGTAAACAAGCAATCCAATACCTAATATGTGCTAATCTAGGCCTCGTTTTGTATACATATATATATGTGTTTACTAGGGAATGAAAATCCGGTTTGTTTTATTCTAAGTTTTTTCAACAATAAATAGTACATACGCGAACGAACGGTTCGGCTGGGTAAGTATAGCGTTGTGGCGGCCATTTTCTCTGTTAGGCGGGGGTTGGGGGAAGGGGGGGGTTGAAATTGAAATTGAAATTGAAATAAGTTTATTGAGGTAAAATACACACAAAGGGATGAGGTAGCTCAAGCTATTCTCACCCCGTTCAGTACAACGTGTTAATATATACATATACACACATCACAAATAAACATATTACCAAACATTCTGAGAGATAAAAATATACATTTCCTCCCTCACAAGGAGTATGGTATCAGACGTACACACAAATACTTTTATGACCTAGGTATACTGTATAGACAATTTGCAAGACACCTGCAGATAATTCAACAAAATATTACAATCTTGGTGCAAAATTCTTATATCTCTCAAGAATATCATCAACCTTTCCGTTGTGACACATCCAGGCTATTTGTTCAGGAACAGTCCTTATCTCAGTGTTTCTATATACACTAATCAACGGACAATCAAGAATATAATGGGCAAGGGTGTGAGACCTTAACATACCACATAGTTTACACTTCGTGTCATTACCATGAACATCTATCCCATATTCCCAGTAATATTTGTACCCAAGCCTGAGCCGCATGTACACAGAGTCACTCCAAGCATTTCTCCTTTTACCATAAGTGAAATGGGTGTTTTGACTCACATACATGTAGTGTTGCATGGTTTGACTACTCTCATACATTATCTCTCTCCTCTCCACTCCCGCCTGTGCCTGAATATTTCTGATTTTGCTTCTTATTTGTCTCATTGTGAATTCACATTCAATGTCAACTTGTGGTTTTGATGTGGCACGTTTGGCCAAGTCATCCGCCACCTCGTTGAGCACTATTCCAACATGAGATGGAATCCACATGAATTTCACACTATAACCTTTCAGCTGTATCTCAGTTATTCTTCTCTTACAGTCCTCCACTATAGACATGAAGACTGGGTTTCTACTGTTTAAGGACTCCAGTGCTCCTCGGCTATCGACAAATACAAAAACATTTTTGTCGTCATGACGTACTTCCTCCAAACACGCCAGAATGGCCTGCAGTTCAGCTTGTGTGGATGATATATAATTACTAAGCCGGAGTTCAATTATCCTGTCCACAGTCCCAAACTCCGTATAATCCCTTATTAGGACACCACACCCTGCCCTGCCATCCTCCGCCACCGACCCGTCGCAATATACATGTAAACTGTTGCCTCTTGGTAACCGAGATATCATGCTTCCATACAAACACCGTAATTGTCCCGGTTCATGATGAATCTTTTTCACCTTGAGGGGTACAATTTCGACGTCTATTTTCTGTACTTTCCAGGGAGTAGACATATTACACTTTCGAGAGGGTTTACAGCAGTCAAGTACGTCGTATTCCCTGAGGTCATGAGCTAATCCTCTCGTATAGCGAGTCTCCCTCAGTTTCCTGGAAGTGTGTACGTCACTCAAGCAGGTCTGAACGCTCTCAAACAGCTTATCCCCTCCTTTTCTCCGCATGAAACGAATAGATACTCTAGTGTTAATGTCACGGACTCTATCACACACACTCTGTAAATTTAATTCCATTCTCATTATTTCAATCATTGCATTTCTTTGACATCAAAGAATAATCCTCATAGCCTCGTTCTGTATCAGCTCTATTTTTTGAATTCTGCCTTGGCCTGTGTAAGACAATACGGGTGCTGCGTAGTCTATCAGGGATCGAACAGTGCTTATGTATAACATCCGCAAGATAGGTACCCCAACACCTTTACCAGAAAAAGCCAGAGCTTTTAGAGGATGCAGACGGGCTTTACATAGGGGGGGGGTTGGTCTCTGGTAATTGTGGTATAGGGGTAGTTATATTTGGGCCTCGGTTGGGGGGTAGGGTGTTGGTAGGGGGGTGGGGGCCCAGGGAGCAGCAGAGGGGGGACCTGAGGGAGAGGCATGGAGTTGCTAGTTAATCATTAAGATATTAATTTGTGGAGATAGGTTATATAAGGAAAGATGTTTAGGAAGGAATAAGAAAAGTGTTTGGAACTGATGAAAGTATATGAGTTATAGTGATTCATGTTAGAAGAAAGATATGTGCTTTAAAAGGTGAAGAGATTTGTAAAGGACTTTATCTGCTTAATAATATATTAATTAACGGTAAATGACCATTGGAGATAGATATTCAACAGCATAATGAGTGGACAAGTTTTAGCAGGAAGGCCGGCACAGAGAGAGAATGGACCGATAAATAGTTAGACATTTTTTCTCGAATGGTATACTCTAATAATCATAGGTACATATTTCAGAGCGCGACATTCGTGCGCGCGCGCGCACACACACATATACACACACACTCTCACACACACACACACACACACACACACACACACACACACACACACACACACACACACACACACACACACACACACACACACATATATATATATATATATATATATATATACAAACATACATACAGTCTCGACAGTCAAATTGCAGAAACTGACACAATTATGACATGGATCACTCATATTGGATATATACACACACAGATAAATTCACGTGGATAAGTCACTCCAATTACACGTATGTACACACACAGACAACATATTTCAGTGAGTGTGGCCCATAGTATACATTAATACTCACACATGGCAGCCCATTCACTATTAATTGGTGTACATATTCATTCACACACATGTTTATGTGTCACTTTCTTATAAAATACACACACACTGAAAGGAATCTTTGAGAACATTATATACCACATATGTCAGACCAATCCTGAAGTATGCAGCTCCAGCATGGAGTCCACATCTAGTCAAGCATAAGACTAAACTGGAAAAGGTTCAAAGGTTTGCCACCAGACTAGAACCCGAGCTAAGAGGTATGAGCTACGAGGAGAGACTACGGGAATTAAACCTCACTTCGTTGGAAGACAGAAGAGTTAAGGGGGACATGATCACCACATTCAAGATTCTCATGGGAATCGATAAGGTAGATGAAGGTAGGCTATTTAACACAAAGGGCACACGTACTAGGGGACACAGGTGGAAACTGAGTGCCCAAATGAGACACAGAGATATTAGAAAGAACTTTTTTAGTGTCAGAGTAGTTGACAAATGGAATGCATTAGGAAGTGATGTGGTGGAGGCTGACTCCATACACAGTTTCAAGTGTAGATATGATAGAGCCCAATAGGCTCAGGAACTAGTACTCCTGTTGATTGACGGTTGAGAGGCGGGACCAAAGAGCCAGAGCTCAACCCCCGCAAGCACAATAAGGTGAGTACAATTAGGTGAGTACACACAAACTCATTGTTAATTTTCCCTGGAACACAACCCGACAAACCGTTTAACAACCAGGTACCCATTCACTGCTTCGTGAAGATAATCGTTAAGTTAAGGATTGGTGCCTAGTCAATCCGCTCTTCCCCTGCCAGCCAGGATATGAACCCAGGCGAAATCGCTTGCGAAGCGCGAGGTGAGTGCCTTACCACTGATCCACAGAGACTGCCCAAATATGAATGCCATCAGCAGCACTAGAAGTTGGTGTTACCAGGCAGGTTACCCATCCAATTACTAACCAAATTGAAAGTTGCTTAACTTGGCTAATGGGACGAGAAGCAGTGTCCTTTAAGTGGTAGTATGGCCGTTGTTATTGTATACAAGTGGTAACCAATAACTTGTGAGTGAGTGAGTGAGTGAGTGATGATAATGGTAACTGCGGCGGAGGATACTCACACATACCAGCCAATTCTCCATTAATGATAGTTCTTATAGTCAAACAAACCAACCAAAAGTGGACTATTGCACCAACATGGAAATGTTTGGATGCCATTGATCTCGCACAAATCGCTTATAAATGCCACCCGCCGCTATTTATAAAACCTAAACAATCCTCTTCTAAGCACGAATGATTACTCTTAGGCCTTGGATTATGTTCACTTAGGCTTCATTGAGTCAATACATATAACTTCTTTGAGTCGGGGGACAGGCAGACAGGCAGTCTATATATACATGTTAGGCTTATAAAGTGGTCTCCAACACCCACCCCACAAGGTTAAACTAACCCTCACTCACCAGGATGCTAGTAGCTCACTAACTCCTAGATACCTATTTACTGCTAGGTGAACAGGTGCATTGGGTGATAGGAAACGCTACCAACAATTACAGCCCTGCCCGACCGCGATTCGAACCCTGGAATCCCTTATTGAGAGTCGAGAAGGAACACATCATTCATGTTACATATATGTGTACTCACCTATTTGTGCCAGGAGGATCGAGCATTAATCTTAGAGTCTGCCTTTAAGCCGTCAGTTGTTTATAGCAATAACTCTTGGCCTATTTCCTAACTTAACCTAGCCTAACCTATACCCTACCCTAACCTATAACCTACCACAATCTAAAACCAAACCTAATATAACCTAACCTAATCTAAACCTAACCTAGCCTACACCTAAACCCAATCTACCTAACTTACCTAACTAAGCTAACCTAACCAAACCTAACCTAACTAACCTAACCTAACTAACCTAACCTAACCTAACCTAACTAACCTAACCTAACTAATCTAACCTAACCTAACTAACGTAACCTAACCTAACCTAACCTAACCTAACCAAACCTAACCTAACTAACCTAACCTAACCTAATCTATCCTAACTTAACTAACCTAACCTAAACCTAACCAAACCTAACCTAACTAACCTAACCTAACCTAACCTAACCTAAACCTAACCTAACCTAACTTAACCAAACCTAACCTAACCAAACTTAACCTAACCTAACCTAACCTAACCAAACCTAACCTAACTAACCTAACCTAACCTAACTAACCTAACCTAAACCTAACCAAACCTAACCTAACTAACCTAACCAAACTTAACCTAACCTAACTAAACTTAACCTAGCCTAACCAAACTTAACCTAACCTAGGGGCTGGTCCCAAACCTGCACACAGAAATAACATCTCATGAGACCAGAAGACATGGCAGGATGTGCAGAATACCCCCGTTGAAAAACAGAGGTGCAACTGGTACTCTGAGAGAGAACTCTATCAACATCAGAGGTCCGAGACTGTTCAACACGCTTCCACTACACATAAGGGGCATAACTGGCCGACCCCTCACAGTGTTCAAGAGAGAACTGGATAAGCACCTCCAAAGGATACCTGATCAACCAGGCTGTGACTCATACGTCAGGCTGCGAGTAGCCGCGTCCAACAGCCTGGTTGATCAGTCCGGCAACCAGGAAGCCTGGTCGACGACCGGGCCGCGGGGACGCTAAGCCCCGGAAGCACCTCAAGGTAAGGTAACCTAACCTAACCTAACCAAACCTAACCTAACTAACCTAACCTAACCTAACTAACCTAACCTAAACCTAACCAAACCTAACCTAACTAACCTAACCAAACTTAACCTAACCTAACCAAACTTAACCTAACCTAACCAAACTTAACCTAACGTAACCTAACCTAATCTAACCTAACCAAACCTAACCTAACCAAACTTAACCTAACCTAACCTAACCTAACCTAACCTAACCAAACTTAACCTAACCTAACCTAACCAACACCCACCTCACAAGATCGAACACCTAAACTGACCCTGACTGACCCTCACCAGGATGCAATCCTACATGAAGCTCACAACTCCTGGATACCTGTTTACTGCTAGGAGAACAGAGGCATTAGGTGATAGGAAACGCTACCAATAATTTCAGTCCTGCCTGGCCGGGTTTCGATCCAGGAATCCCCGATCGTTAGTCTAGAAGGAACACATACATGTTTCATATTTCTGTGTACTCACCTATTTGTACTTGCAGGACTGAGCATCAGTTTTTGAACGCTGACAATATAGCCGCCGGTTGTTTAAAGCAATGACTCCTGGTCTATTTTCCTGTCATATCAACTTTTAAAATTATGAATGGAGTTTGCATCTACAACTGTGGGTTTTTGTAAGTTTGTTCTCACCTAGTTGTATTCACCTAGTTGTGTTTGCTAGGTTTGATATTCAGATCTTTGGTCCCACCTCTCAACCATCAATCAATTGCCCAAGTAGTTTTCCAGAAGTTATGTAACTCATAACTCTCAGCTCTGTTAGAAAAAAGGCTGGGGCTGCATATTCAATTATTTGTCTCGCATAGGTTGAAAAAAAGGTTCATTCTTCTTTACACGTTAGAAATGTTACTTTGAACATGTTCTATCCAAGTCGGATAGAACATATTCTTAATCCGGATAGACCTGCGTTCGAGCCTGTCGAAACGGTTGCAATTACAGGGCACATATTGTCCTCTCCTGCAGCAGCATCAGGTTCGATAGATTCTCTGGACAGCCGATGATTGACCTTCTGGCAGTTCTCACGTTGACAAATTTAAAACTGTTTTTTTGATAAAAATAAACGGCACATTCCTTAGATGTTTAAATTTTTTATCTCTGTCCGTGTATGTGTCTTGAGTTGAATCTTGATTCCTTGTGTTTCTTGATTCCTTGTGTTTCTTGATTCCTTGTGTTTCTTGATTCCGTGTGTGTCTTGAATCCATTTGTGTCTTGATTCCTTGTGTTTCTTGATTCCGTGTGTGCCTTGATTCCTTGTGTGTCTTGATTCCTTGTGTTTCTTGATTCAGTGTGTGTCTTGATTCCGTGTGTGTCTTGATTCCGTCTGTGCCTTGATTCCTTGTGTTTCTTGATTCTGTGTGTGTCTTGATTCCTTGTGTTTCTTGATTCCGTGTGTGTCTTGATTCCGTGTGTGTCTTGATTCCGTGTGTGTCTTGATTCCGTCTGTGCCTTGGTTCCTTGTGTTTCTTGATTCCATGTGTGTCTTGATTCCTTGTGTTTCTTGATTCCGTGTGTGTCTTGATTCCGTTTGTGTCTTGATTCCTTGTGTTTCTTGATTCCGTGTGTGTCTTGATTCCGTTTGTGTCTTGATTCCTTGTGTTTCTTGATTCCGTGTGTGTCTTGATTCCGTCTGTGCCTTGATTCCTTGTGTTTCTTGATTCCGTGTGTGTCTTGATTCCTTGTGTGTCTTGATTCCGTCTGTGCCTTGATTCCTTGTGTTTCTTGATTCCGAATGTGTCTTGGTTCCGTGTGTGTCTTGATTCCGTGTGTGTCTTGATTCCGTGTGTGTCTTGATTCCGTCTGTGCCTTGATTCCTTGTGTTTCTTGATTCCGTGTGTGTCTTGATTCCGTTTGTGTCTTGATTCCTTGTGTTTCTTGATTCCGTGTGTGCCTTGATTCCTTGTGTTTCTTGATTCCGTGTGTGTCTTGATTCCGTGTGTGTCTTGATTCCGTGTGTTTCTTGATTCCGTGTGTGTCTTGATTCCGTGTGTGTCTTGATTCCGTGTGTGTCTTGATTCCGTGTGTGTCCTGATTCCTTGTGTTTCTTGATTCCTTGTGTTTCTTGATTCCGTGTGTGTCTTGATTCCTTGTGTTTCTTGATTCCGTGAGTGTCTTGATTCCTTGTGTGTCTTGATTCCGTCTGTGCCTTGATTCCTTGTGTTTCTTGATTCCGTGTGTGTCTTGATTCCGTGTGTTTCTTGATTCCGTGTGTGTCTTGATTCCGTGTGTGTCTTGATTCCGTGTGTGTCTTGATTCCGTCTGTGCCTTGATTCCTTGTGTTTCTTGATTCCGTGTGTGTCTTGATTCCGTTTGTGTCTTGATTCCTTGTGTCTCTTGTTTCCGTGTGTGCCTTGATTCCTTGTGTTTCTTGATTCCGTGTGTGTCTTGATTCCGTTTGTGTCTTGATTCCTTGTGTCTCTTGATTCCGTGTGTGCCTTGATTTCTTGTGTTTCTTGATTCCTTGTGTGTCTTGATTCCGTGTGTTTCTTGATTCCGTGTGTGTCTTGATTCCGTGTGTGTCTTGATTCCGTGTGTGTCTTGATTCCGTGTGGGTCCTGATTCCTTGTGTTTCTTGATTCCTTGTGTTTCTTGATTCCGTGTTTGTCTTGATTCCGTCTGTGCCTTGATTCCTTATGTGTCTTGATTTCGTGTGTGTCTCCTGAGTGTGTCTTGTTTCCGCGTGTGTCTTGATTCCGTATGTTCCCGTGTCCGTCAGAGTCTTAGGTTAGTCTTAGGTTAGGTTAGGTTAGGTTAGTTAGTGTCCGTGTCAATGTCTATGTCATTGTCCCTGGGGTTTTGAGTCCAGGATGCCATTTGTGTCCCCTCAAATTGCCTCCCTTATCTCCACCTTGGGATCGTGTCAGTGTCCATGTGTGTCTTGATTCTGTGTGTGTCTTGAGTCCGTGTGTATCTTGAGTCCGTTTGTGTCTTGATTCTGTGAGTGTCTTGAGTCCGTGTGTGTCTTGATTCTGTGTGTGTCTTGAGTCCGTGTGTGTCTTGAGTACGTGTATTGATTCCGTGTGTCCGTGTCCGTTAGAGTCTATGAGTGTCCGTGTCCGTGTCCGTGTCCGTGTCATTATCCCTGGGGTATTGAGTCCAGGATGCCATTTGTGTCCCCTCAAATTGCCTCCCTTATCTCCACCTTGGGATCGTGTCAGTGTCCATGTGTGTCTTGATTCCGTGTGTGTCTTGATTCCGCGTGTGTCTTGAGTCCGCGTGTGTCTTGAGTCCGTGTGTGTCTTGATTCCGCGTGTGTCTTGAATCCGCGTGTGTCTTGATTCCGTGTGTGTCTTGAGTCCGCGTGTGTCTTGAGTCCGTGTGTGTCTTGAGTCTGCGTGTGTCTTGAGTCCGTGTGTGTCTTGATTCCGCGTGTGTCTTGAGTCCTGTGTGTCTTGATTCCTTGTGTCTCTTGATTCCGTGTGTGCCTTGATTTCTTGTGTTTCTTGATTCCTTGTGTGTCTTGATTCCGTGTGTTTCTTGATTCCGTGTGTGTCTTGATTCCGTGTGTGTCTTGATTCCGTGTGTGTCTTGATTCCGTGTGGGTCCTGATTCCTTGTGTTTCTTGAT
Organism: Procambarus clarkii; assembly: GCF_040958095.1. Taxonomy (NCBI): domain Eukaryota; kingdom Metazoa; phylum Arthropoda; class Malacostraca; order Decapoda; family Cambaridae; genus Procambarus; species Procambarus clarkii. The sequence goes on along the minus strand of NW_027189204.1, from coordinate 74,116 downwards.
TCCTTGTGTTTCTTGATTCCGTGTTTGTCTTGATTCCGTCTGTGCCTTGATTCCTTATGTGTCTTGATTTCGTGTGTGTCTCCTGAGTGTGTCTTGTTTCCGCGTGTGTCTTGATTCCGTATGTTCCCGTGTCCGTCAGAGTCTTAGGTTAGTCTTAGGTTAGGTTAGGTTAGTTAGTGTCCGTGTCAATGTCTATGTCATTTTCCCTGGGGTTTTGAGTCCAGGATGCCATTTGTGTCCCCTCAAATTGCCTCCCATATCTCCACCTTGGGATCGTGTCAGTGTCCATGTGTGTCTTGATTCTGTGTGTGTCTTGAGTCCGTGTGTACCTTGAGTCCGTTTGTGTCTTGATTCTGTGAGTGTCTTGAGTCCGTGTGTGTCTTGATTCTGTGTGTGTCTTGAGTCCGTGTGTGTCTTGAGTACGTGTATTGATTCCGTGTGTCCGTGTCCGTTAGAGTCTATGAGTGTCCGTGTCCGTGTCCGTGTCATTATCCCTGGGGTATTGAGTCCAGGATGCCATTTGTGTCCCCTCAAATTGCCTCCCTTATCTCCACCTTGGGATCGTGTCAGTGTCCATGTGTGTCTTGATTCCGTGTGTGTCTTGAGTCCGCGTGTGTCTTGAGTCCGTGTGTGTCTTGAGTCCGTGTGTGTCTTGAGTCCGTGTGTGTCTTGATTCCGCGTGTGTCTTGAGTCCGTGTGTGTCTTGAGTCCGCGTGTGTCTTTAGTCCGTGTGTGTCTTGAGTCCGCGTGTGTCTTGAGTCCGTGTGTGTCTTGATTCCGCGTGTGTCTTGAGTCCGCGAGTCTAGATTCCGTGTGTGTCTTGAGTCCGCGTGTGTCTTGAGTCCGTGTGTGTCTTGAGTCTGCGTGTGTCTTGAGTCCGTGTGTGTCTTGATTCCGCGTGTGTCTTGAGTCCTGTGTGTCCGGGTGTCTTTGGGGTTTTGGGTCCAGGAAGCTATTTGTGTCGACCCAAATTGCCTCCCTTCTCCCCACCTGAAATTCAGGTGAATTGAAAGACCTGCCCGAGGTCAGTGGATCCAGGTATCCGTCCGTGGGCCCCCGGATTTCAACCCTTCCCCACATTCCAAGGGGTCAGTCAATCAATCTTCAGCTATCCAGAGAATCTATCGAAACTGATGCTCCTACAGGAGGGGACACACAGATAAATCTGTGCCCTGTATTTGCAACCGTTCCGACAGGCTCGAACGCAGGTCTATCCGGATTAAGAACATGTTCTATCCGACTAGGCCACGCTGGAGTTGCCTTCTGAATCAAATTTTGCACTTGTATTTATATCTCGTAGTAAGGTTAGTTAGTGTCTATTTATCAACATTTGCAATGATTGACGTGTGAAGTTGTGAGTTTGTGTTGACAGATAGAAATTCATAACAGCTTATTCGATGAGGTTGCAGTCCAGTGAGGCAGTTTCATGAATGAATATTGGAGAATTTAGGCAAACTGACGTGTGTGTGTGTGTGTGTGTGTGTGTGTGTGTGTGTGTGTGTGTGTGTGTGTGTGTGTGTGTGTGTGTTTAAAGGTATGTATTATTTAATATTTAGTGTGGTGTGTGTGTGTGTCCAAATGAGTTTGTGAATGGTAAACAAGCAATCCAATACCTAATATGTGCTAATCTAGGCCTCGTTTTGTATACATATATATATGTGTTTACTAGGGAATGAAAATCCGGTTTGTTTTATTCTAAGTTTTTTCAACAATAAATAGTACATACGCGAACGAACGGTTCGGCTGGGTAAGTATAGCGTTGTGGCGGCCATTTTCTCTGTTAGGCGGGGGTTGGGGGAAGGGGGGGGTTGGTCTCTGGTAATTGTGGTATAGGGGTAGTTATATTTGGGCCTCGGTTGGGGGGTAGGGTGTTGGTAGGGGGGTGGGGGCCCAGGGAGCAGCAGAGGGGGGACCTGAGGGAGAGGCATGGAGTTGCTAGTTAATCATTAAGATATTAATTTGTGGAGATAGGTTATATAAGGAAAGATGTTTAGGAAGGAATAAGAAAAGTGTTTGGAACTGATGAAAGTATATGAGTTATAGTGATTCATGTTAGAAGAAAGATATGTGCTTTAAAAGGTGAAGAGATTTGTAAAGGACTTTATCTGCTTAATAATATATTAATTAACGGTAAATGACCATTGGAGATAGATATTCAACAGCATAATGAGTGGACAAGTTTTAGCAGGAAGGCCGGCACAGAGAGAGAATGGACCGATAAATAGTTAGACATTTTTTCTCGAATGGTATACTCTAATAATCATAGGTACATATTTCAGAGCGCGACATTCGTGCGCGCGCGCGCGCACACACACATATACACACACACTCACACACACACACACACACACACACACACACACACACACACACACACACACACACACACACACACACACACACACACACACACACACACACACACACACACACACACACACACACACACACACACACACATATATATATACAAACATACATACAGTCTCGACAGTCAAATTGCAGAAACTGACACAATTATGACAAGGATCACTCATATTGGATATATACACACACAGATAAATTCACGTGGATAAGTCACTCCAATTACACGTATGTACACACACAGACAACATATTTCAGTGAGTGTGGCCCATAGTATACATTAATACTCACACATGGCAGCCCATTCACTATTAATTGGTGTACATATTCATTCACACACATGTTTATGTGTCACTTTCTTATAAAATACACACACACTGAAAGGAATCTTTGAGAACATTATATACCACATATGTCAGACCAATCGAGAAGTATGCAGCTCCAGCATGGAGTCCACATCTAGTCAAGCATAAGACTAAACTGGAAAAGGTTCAAAGGTTTGCCACCAGACTAGAACCCGAGCTAAGAGGTATGAGCTACGAGGAGAGACTACGGGAATTAAACCTCACTTCGTTGGAAGACAGAAGAGTTAAGGGGGACATGATCACCACATTCAAGATTCTCATGGGAATCGATAAGGTAGATGAAGGTAGGCTACTTAACACAAAGGGCACACGTACTAGGGGACACAGGTGGAAACTGAGTGCCCAAATGAGACACAGAGATATTAGAAAGAACTTTTTTAGTGTCAGAGTAGTTGACAAATGGAATGCATTAGGAAGTGATGTGGTGGAGGCTGACTCCATACACAGTTTCAAGTGTAGATATGATAGAGCCCAATAGGCTCAGGAACTAGTACTCCTGTTGATTGACGGTTGAGAGGCGGGACCAAAGAGCCAGAGCTCAACCCCCGCAAGCACAATAAGGTGAGTAAAATTAGGTGAGTACACACAAACTCATTGTTAATTTTCCCTGGAACACAACCCGACAAACCGTTTAACAACCAGGTACCCATTCACTGCTTCGTGAAGATAATCGTTAAGTTAAGGATTGGTGCCTAGTCAATCCGCTCTTCCCCTGCCAGCCAGGATATGAACCCAGGCGAAATCGCTTGCGAAGCGCGAGGTGAGTGCCTTACCACTGATCCACAGGGACTGCCCAAATATGAATGCCATCAGCAGCACTAGCAGTTGGTGTTACCAGGCAGGTTACCCATCCAATTACTAACCAAATTGAAAGTTGCTTAACTTGGCTAATGGGACGAGAAGCAGTGTCCTTTAAGTGGTAGTATGGCCGTTGTTATTGTATACAAGTGGTAACCAATAACTTGTGAGTGAGTGAGTGAGTGAGTGATGATAATGGTAACTGCGGCGGAGGATACTCACACATACCAGCCAATTCTCCATTAATGATAGTTCTTATAGTCAAACAAACCAACCAAAAGTGGACTATTGCACCAACATGGAAATGTTTGGATGCCATTGATCTCGCACAAATCGCTTATAAATGCCACCCGCCGCTATTTATAAAACCTAAACAATCCTCTTCTAAGCACGAATGATTACTCTTAGGCCTTGGATTATGTTCACTTAGGCTTCATTGAGTCAATACATATAACTTCTTTGAGTCGGGGGACAGGCAGACAGGCAGTCTATATATACATGTTAGGCTTATAAAGTGGTCTCCAACACCCACCCCACAAGGTTAAACTAACCCTCACTCACCAGGATGCTAGTAGCTCACTAACTCCTGGATACCTATTTACTGCTAGGTGAACAGGTGCATTGGGTGATAGGAAACGCTACCAACAATTACAGCCCTGCCCGACCGCGATTCGAACCCTGGAATCCCTTATTGAGAGTCGAGAAGGAACACATCATTCATGTTACATATATGTGTACTCACCTATTTGTGCCAGGAGGATCAAGCATTAATCTTAGAGTCTGCCTTTAAGCCGTCAGTTGTTTATAGCAATAACTCTTGGCCTATTTCCTAACTTAACCTAGCCTAACCTATACCCTACCCTAACCTATAACCTACCACAATCTAAAACCAAACCTAATATAACCTAACCTAATCTAAACCTAACCTAGCCTACACCTAAACCCAATCTACCTAACTTACCTAACTAAGCTAACCTAACCAAACCTAACCTAACTAACCTAACCTAACTAACCTAACCTAACCTAACCTAACTAGCCTAACCTAACTAATCTAACCTAACCTAACTAACGTAACCTAACCTAACCTAACCTAACCTAACCAAACCTAACCTAACTAACCTAACCTAACCTAACCTATCCTAACTTAACTAACCTAACCTAAACCTAACCAAACCTAACCTAACTAACCTAACCTAACCTAACCTAACCTAACCTAAACCTAACCTTACCTAACTTAACCAAACCTAACCTAACCAAACTTAACCTAACTTAACCTAACCTAACCAAACCTAACCTAACTAACCTAACCTAACCTAACTAACCTAACCTAAACCTAACCAAACCTAACCTAACTAACCTAACCAAACTTAACCTAACCTAACCAAACTTAACCTAGCCTAACCAAACTTAACCTAACCTAGGGGCTGGTCCCAAACCTGCACACAGAAATAACATCACATGAGACCAGAAGACATGGCAGGATGTGCAGAATACCCCCGTTGAAAAACAGAGGTGCAACTGGTACTCTGAGAGAGAACTCTATCAACATCAGAGGTCCGAGACTGTTCAACACGCTTCCACTAAACATAAGGGGCATAACTGGCCGACCCCTCACAGTGTTCAAGAGAGAACTGGATAAGCACCTCCAAAGGATACCTGATCAACCAGGCTGTGACTCATACGTCAGGCTGCGAGCAGCCGCGTCCAACAGCCTGGTTGATCAGTCCGGCAACCAGGAAGCCTGGTCGACGACCGGGCCGCGGGGACGCTAAGCCCCGGAAGCACCTCAAGGTAAGGTAACCTAACCTAACCTAACCAAACCTAACTAACCTAACCTAACCTAACTAACCTAACCTAAACCTAACCAAACCTAACCAAACTAACCTAACCAAACTTAACTTAACCTAACCAAACTTAACCTAACCTAACCAAACTTAACCTAACCTAACCAAATCTAACCTAACCAAACCTAACCTAACCAAACTTAACCTAACCTAACCTAACCTAACCAAACTTAACCTAACCTAACCTAACCAACACCCACCTCACAAGATCGAACACCTAAACTGACCCTGACTGACCCTCACCAGGATGCAACCCTACATGAAGCTCACAACTCCTGGATACCTGTTTACTGCTAGGAGAACAGAGGCATTAGGTGATAAGAAACGCTACCAATAATTTCAGTCCTGCCTGGCCGGGTTTCGATCCAGGAATCCCCGATCGTTAGTCTAGAAGGAACACATACATGTTTCATATTTCTGTGTACTCACCTATTTGTACTTGCAGGACTGAGCATCAGTTTTTGAACGCTGACAATATAGCCGCCGGTTGTTTAAAGCAATGACTCCTGGTCTATTTTCCTGTCATATCAACTTTTAAAATTATGAATGGAGATTGCATCTACAACTGTGGCTTTTTGTAAGTTTGTTCTCACCTAGTTGTATTCACCTAGTTGTGTTTGCTAGGTTTGATATTCAGATCTTTGGTCCCACCTCTCAACCATCAATCAATTGCTCAACTAAGTTTTCCAGTAGTTATGTAACTCATAACTCTCAGCTCTGTTGGAAAAAAGGCTGGGGCTGCATATTCAATTATTTGTCTCGCATAGGTTGAAAAAAAGGTTCATTCTTCTTTACACGTTAGAAATGTTACTTTGAACATGTTCTATCCAAGTCGGATAGAACATATTCTTAATCCGGATAGACCTGCGTTCGAGCCTGTCGAAACGGTTGCAATTACAGGGCACATATTGTCCTCTCCTACAGCAGCATCAGGTTCGATAGATTCTCTGGACAGCCGATGATTGACCTTCTGGCAGTTCTCACGTTGACAAATTTAAAACTGTTTTTTTGATAAAAAAAACGGCACATTCCTTAGATGTTTAAATTTTTTATCTCTGTCCGTGTGTCTTGAGTTGAGTTTTGATTCCTTGTGTTTCTTGATTCCGTGTGTTTCTTGATTCCTTGTGTTTCTTGATTCCGTGTGTGTCTTGAATCCGTTTGTGTCTTGATTCCTTGTGTTTCTTGATTCCGTGTGTGCCTTAATTCCTTGTGTGTCTTGATTCCTTGTGTTTCTTGATTCAGTGTGTGTCTTGATTCCGTGTGTGTCTTGATTCCGTCTGTGCCTTGATTCCTAGTGTTTCTTGATTCCGTGTGTGTCTTGATTCCGTCTGTGCCTTGATTCCTTGTGTTTCTTGATTCTGTGTGTGTCTTGATTCCTTGTGTTTCTTGATTCCGTGTGTGTCTTGATTCCGTGTGTGTCTTGATTCCGTGTGTGTCTTGATTCCGTCTGTGCCTTGGTTCCTTGTGTTTCTTGATTCCGTGTGTGTCTTGATTCCTTGTGTTTCTTGATTCCGTGTGTGTCTTGATTCCGTTTGTGTCTTGATTCCTTGTGTTTCTTGATTCCGTGTGTGTCTTGATTCCTTGTGTTTCTTGATTCCGTGTGTGTCTTGATTCCGTCTGTGCCTTGATTCCTTGTGTTTCTTGATTCCGTGTGTGTCTTGATTCCTTGTGTGTCTTGATTCAGTCTGTGCCTTGATTCCTTGTGTTTCTTGATTCCGAATGTGTCTTGGTTCCGTGTGTGTCTTGATTCCGTGTGTGTCTTGATTCCGTGTGTGTCTTGATTCCGTCTGTGCCTTGATTCCTTGTGTTTCTTGATTCCGTGTGTGTCTTGATTCCGTTTGTGTCTTGATTCCTTGTGGTTCTTGATTCCGTGTGTGCCCTGATTCCATGTGTTTCTTGATTCCGTGTGTGTCTTGATTCCGTTTGTGTCTTGATTCCGTGTGTGTCTTGATTCCGTGTGTGTCTTGATTCCGTGTGTGTCCTGATTCCTTGTGTTTCTTGATTCCTTGTGTTTCTTGATTCCGTGTGTGTCTTGATTCCGTCTGTGCCTTGATTCCTTATGTGTCTTGATTTCGTGTGTGTCTCCTGAGTGTGTCTTGTTTCCGCGTGTGTCTTGATTCCGTATGTTCCCGTGTCCGTCAGAGTCTTAGGTTAGTCTTAGGTTAGGTTAGGTTAGGTTAGTTAGTGTCCGTGTCAATGTCTATGTCATTGTCCCCGGGGTTTTGAGTCCAGGATGCCATTTGTGTCCCCTCAAATTGCCTCCCTTATCTCCACCTTGGGATCGTGTCAGTGTCCATGTGTGTCTTGATTCTGTGTGTGTCTTGAGTCCGTGTGTATCTTGAGTCCGTTTGTGTCTTGATTCTGTGAGTGTCTTGAGTCCGTGTGTGTCTTGATTCTGTGTGTGTCTTGAGTCCGTGGGTGTCTTGAGTACGTGTGTTGATTCCGTGTGTCCGTGTCCGTTAGAGTCTATGAGTGTCCGTATCCGTGTCCGTGTCCGTGTCATTATCCCTGTGGTATTGAGTCCAGGATGCCATTTGTGTCCCCTCAAATTGCCTCCCTTATCTCCACCTTGGGATCGTGTCAGTGTCCATGTGTGTCTTGATTCCGTGTGTGTCTTGAGTCCGCGTGTGTCTTGAGTCCGTGTGTGTCTTGAGTCCGTGTGTGTCTTGAGTCCGTGTGTGTCTTGATTCCGCGTGTGTCTTGAGTCCGTGTGTGTCTTGAGTCCGTGTGTGTCTTTAGTCCGTGTGTGTCTTGAGTCCGCGTGTGTCTTGAGTCCGTGTGTGTCTTGATTCCGCGTGTGTCTTGAGTCCGCGTGTGTCTTGAGTCCGTGTGTGTCTTGAGTCTGCGTGTGTCTTGAGTCCGTGTGTGTCTTGATTCCGCGTGTGTCTTGAGTCCTGTGTGTCCCGGTGTCTTTGGGGTTTTGGGTCCAGGAAGCTATTTGTGTCGACCCAAATTGCCTCCCTTCTCCCCACCTGAAATCCAGGTGAATTGAAAGACCTGCCCGAGGTCAGTGGATCCAGGTATCCGTCCGTGGGCCCCCGGATTTCAACCCTTCCCCACATTCCAAGGGGTCAGTCAATCAATCTTCAGCTATCCAGAGAATCTATCGAAACTGATGCTCCTACAGGAGGGGACACACAGATAAATCTGTGCCCTGTACTTGCAACCGTTCCGACAGGCTCGAACGCAGGTCTATCCGGATTAAGAACATGTTCTATCCGACTAGGCCACGCTGGAGTTGCCTTCTGAATCAAATTTTGCACTTGTATTTATATCTCGTAGTAAGGTTAGTTAGTGTCTATTTATCAACATTTGCAATGATTGACGTGTGAAGTTGTGAGTTTGTGTTGACAGATAGAAATTCATAACAGCTTATTCGATGAGGTTGCAGTCTAGTGAGGCAGTTTCATGAATGAATATTGGAGAATTTAGGCAAACTGACGTGTGTGTGTGAGTGTGTGTGTGTGTGTGTGTGTGTGTGTGTGTGTGTGTGTGTGTGTGTGTGTGTGTGTGTGTGTGTGTGTGTGTGTGTGTGTGTGTGTGTGTGTGTGTGTGTTTAAAGGTATGTATTATTTAATATTTAGTGTGGTGTGTGTGTGTGTCCAAATGAGTTTGTGAATGGTAAACAAGCAATCCAATACCTAATATGTGCTAATCTAGGCCTCGTTTTGTATACATATATATATGTGTTTACTAGGGAATGAAAATCCGGTTTGTTTTATTCTAAGTTTTTTCAACAATAAATAGTACATACGCGAACGAACGGTTCGGCTGGGTAAGTATAGCGTTGTGGCGGCCATTTTCTCTGTTAGGCGGGGGCTGGGGGAAGGGGGGGGGTTGGTCTCTGGTAATTGTGGTATAGGGGTAGTTATATTTGGGCCTCGGTTGGGGGGTAGGGTGTTGGTAGGGGGGTGGGGGCCCAGGGAGCAGCAGAGGGGGGACCTGAGGGAGAGGCATGGAGTTGCTAGTTAATCATTAAGATATTAATTTGTGGAGATAGGTTATATAAGGAAAGATGTTTAGGAAGGAATAAGAAAAGTGTTTGGAACTGATGAAAGTATATGAGTTATAGTGATTCATGTTAGAAGAAAGATATGTGCTTTAAAAGGTGAAGAGATTTGTAAAGGACTTTATCTGCTTAATAATATATTAATTAACGGTAAATGACCATTGGAGATAGATATTCAACAGCATAATGAGTGGACAAGTTTTAGCAGGAAGGCCGGCACAGAGAGAGAGAATGGACCGATAAATAGTTAGACATTTTTTCTCGAATGGTATACTCTAATAATCATAGGTACATATTTCAGAGCGCGACATTCGTGCGCGCGCGCGCGCGCGCACACACACGTATACACACACACTCTCACACACACACACACACACACACACACACACACACACACACACACACACACACACACACACACACACACACACACACACACACACACATATATATATATATATATATATACAAACATACATACAGTCTCGACAGTCAAATTGCAGAAACTGACACAATTATGACAAGGATCACTCATATTGGATATATACACACACAGATAAATTCACGTGGATAAGTCACTCCAATTACACGTATGTACACACACAGACAACATATTTCAGTGAGTGTGGCCCATAGTATACATTAATACTCACACATGGCAGCCCATTCACTATTAATTGGTGTACATATTCATTCACACACATGTTTATGTGTCACTTTCTTATAAAAAACACACACACTGAAAGGAATCTTTGAGAACATTATATACCACATATGTCAGACCAATCCTGAAGTATGCAGCTCCAGCATGGAGTCCACATCTAGTCAAGCATAAGACTAAACTGGAAAAGGTTCAAAGGTTTGCCACCAGACTAGAACCCGAGCTAAGAGGTATGAGCTACGAGGAGAGACTACGGGAATTAAACCTCACTTCGTTGGAAGACAGAAGAGTTAAGGGGGACATGATCACCACATTCAAGATTCTCATGGGAATCGATAAGGTAGATGAAGGTAGGCTACTTAACACAAAGGGGACACGTACTAGGGGACACAGGTGGAAACTGAGTGCCCAAATGAGACACAGAGATATTAGAAAGAACTTTTTTAGTGTCAGAGTAGTTGACAAATGGAATGCATTAGGAAGTGATGTGGTGGAGGCTGACTCCATACACAGTTTCAAGTGTAGATATGATAGAGCCCAATAGGCTCAGGAACTAGTACTCCTGTTGATTGACGGTTGAGAGGCGGGACCAAAGAGCCAGAGCTCAACCCCCGCAAGCACAATAAGGTGAGTAAAATTAGGTGAGTACACACAAACTCATTGTTAATTTTCCCTGGAACACAACCCGACAAACCGTTTAACAACCAGGTACCCATTCACTGCTTCGTGAAGATAATCGTTAAGTTAAGGATTGGTGCCTAGTCAATCCGCTCTTCCCCTGCCAGCCAGGATATGAACCCAGGCGAAATCGCTTGCGAAGCGCGAGGTGAGTGCCTTACCACTGATCCACAGAGACTGCCCAAATATGAATGCCATCAGCAGCACTAGCAGTTGGTGTTACCAGGCAGGTTACCCATCCAATTACTAACCAAATTGAAAGTTGCTTAACTTGGCTAATGGGACGAGAAGCAGTGTCCTTTAAGTGGTAGTATGGCCGTTGTTATTGTATACAAGTGGTAACCAATAACTTGTGAGTGAGTGAGTGAGTGATGATAATGGTAACTGCGGCGGAGGATACTCACACATACCAGCCAATTCTCCATTAATGATAGTTCTTATAGTCAAACAAACCAACCAAAAGTGGACTATTGCACCAACATGGAAATGTTTGGATGCCATTGATCTCGCACAAATCGCTTATAAATGCCACCCGCCGCTATTTATAAAACCTAAACAATCCTCTTCTAAGCACGAATGATTACTCTTAGGCCTTGGATTATGTTCACTTAGGCTTCATTGAGTCAATACATATAACTTCTTTGAGTCGGGGGACAGGCAGACAGGCAGTCTATATATACATGTTAGGCTTATAAAGTGGTCTCCAACACCCACCCCACAAGGTTAAACTAACCCTCACTCACCAGGATGCTAGTAGCTCACTAACTCCTGGATACCTATTTACTGCTAGGTGAACAGGTGCATTGGGTGATAGGAAACGCTACCAACAATTACAGCCCTGCCCGACCGCGATTCGAACCCTGGAATCCCTTATTGAGAGTCGAGAAGGAACACATCATTCATGTTACATATATGTGTACGAACCTATTTGTGCCAGGAGGATCGAGCATTAATCTTAGAGTCTGCCTTTAAGCCGTCAGTTGTTTATAGCAATAACTCTTGGCCTATTTCCTAACTTAACCTAGCCTAACCTATACCCTACCCTAACCTATAACCTACCACAATCTAAAACCAAACCTAATATAACCTAACCTAATCTAAACCTAACCTAGCCTACACCTAAACCCAATCTACCTAACTTACCTAACTAAGCTAACCTAACCAAACCTAACCTAACTAACCTAACCTAACTAACCTAACCTAACCTAACCTAACTAGCCTAACCTAACTAATCTAACCTAACCTAACTAACGTAACCTAACCTAACCTAACCTAACCTAACCAAACCTAACCTAACTAACCTAACCTAACCTAACCTATCCTAACTTAACTAACCTAACCTAAACCTAACCAAACCTAACCTAACTAACCTAACCTAACCTAACCTAACCTAACCTAAACCTAACCTTACCTAACTTAACCAAACCTAACCTAACCAAACTAAACCTAACTTAACCTAACCTAACCAAACCTAACCTAACTAACCTAACCTAACCTAACTAACCTAACCTAAACCTAACCAAACCTAACCTAACTAACCGAACCAAACTTAACCTAACCTAACCAAACTTAACCTAGCCTAACCAAACTTAACCTAACCTAGGGGCTGGTCCCAAACCTGCACACAGAAATAACATCACATGAGACCAGAAGACATGGCAGGATGTGCAGAATACCCCGTTGAAAAACAGAGGTGCAACTGGTACTCTGAGAGAGAACTCTATCAACATCAGAGGTCCGAGACTGTTCAACACGCTTCCACTACACATAAGGGGCATAACTGGCCGACCCCTCACAGTGTTCAAGAGAGAACTGGATAAGCACCTCCAAAGGATACCTGATCAACCAGGCTGTGACTCATACATCAGGCTGCGAGCAGCCGCGTCCAACAGCCTGGTTGATCAGTCCGGCAACCAGGAAGCCTGGTCGACGACCGGGCCGCGGGGACGCTAAGCCCCGGAAGCACCTCAAGGTAAGGTAACCTAACCTAACCTAACCAAACCTAACCTAACTAACCTAACCTAACCTAACTAACCTAACCTAAACCTAACCAAACCTAACCTAACTAACCTAACCAAACTTAACCTAACCTAACCAAACTTAACCTAACCTAACCAAACTTAACCTAACCTAACCAAATCTAACCTAACCAAACCTAACCTAACCAAACTTAACCTAACCTAACCTAACCTAACCTAACCAAACTTAACCTAACCTAACCTAACCAACACCCACCTCACAAGATCGAACACCTAAACTGACCCTGACTGACCCTCACCAGGATGCAACCCTACATGAAGCTCACAACTCCTGGATACCTGTTTACTGCTAGGAGAACAGAGGCATTAGGTGATAAGAAACGCTACCAATAATTTCAGTCCTGCCTGGCCGGGTTTCGATCCAGGAATCCCCGATCGTTAGTCTAGAAGGAACACATACATGTTTCATATTTCTGTGTACTCACCTATTTGTACTTGCAGGACTGAGCATCAGTTTTTTGAACGCTGACAATATAGCCGCCGGTTGTTTAAAGCAATGACTCCTGGTCTATTTTCCTGTCATATCAACTTTTAAAATTATGAATGGAGATTGCATCTACAACTGTGGCTTTTTGTAAGTTTGTTCTCACCTAGTTGTATTCACCTAGTTGTGTTTGCTAGGTTTGATATTCAGATCTTTGGTCCCACCTCTCAACAATCAATCAATTGCTCAAGTAGTTTTCCAGTAGTTATGTAACTCATAACTCTCAGCTCTGTTGGAAAAAAGGCTGGGGCTGCATATTCAATTATTTGTCTCGCATAGGTTGAAAAAAAGGTTCATTCTTCTTTACACGTTAGAAATGTTACTTTGAACATGTTCTATCCAAGTCGGATAGAACATATTCTTAATCCGGATAGACCTGCGTTCGAGCCTGTCGAAACGGTTGCAATTACAGGGCACATATTGTCCTCTCCTGTAGCAGCATCAGGTTCGATAGATTCTCTGGACAGCCGATGATTGACCTTCTGGCAGTTCTCACGTTGACAAATTTAAAACTATGAAAAAAAAAACGATAAAAGATAAAAAAAACGGCACATTCCTTAGATGTTTAAATTTTTTATCTCTGTCCGTGTATGTGTCTTGAGTTGAGTTTTGATTCCTTGTGTTTCTTGATTCCTTGTGTTTCTTGATTCCTTGTGTTTCTTGATTCCGTGTGTGTCTTGAATCCGTTTGTGTCTTGATTCCTTGTGTTTCTTGATTCCGTGTGTGCCTTGATTCCTTGTGTGTCTTGATTCCTTGTGTTTCTTGATTCAGTGTGTGTCTTGATTCCGTGTGTGTCTTGATTCCGTCTGTGCCTTGATTCCTTGTGTTTCTTGATTCCGTAATTGTCTTGATTCCTTGTGTTTCTTGATTCCGTGTGTGTCTTGATTCCGTGTGTGTCTTGATTCCGTGTGTGTCTTGATTCCGTCTGTGCCTTGGTTCCTTGTGTTTCTTGATTCCGTGTGTGTCTTGATTCCTTGTGTTTCTTGATTCCGTGTGTGTCTTGATTCCGTTTGTGTCTTGATTCCTTGTGTTTCTTGATTCCGTGTGTGTCTTGATTCCTTGTGTTTCTTGATTCCGTGTGTGTCTTGATTCCGTCTGTGCCTTGATTCCTTGTGTTTCTTGATTCCGTGTGTGTCTTGATTCCTTGTGTGTCTTGATTCCGTCTGTGCCTTGATTCCTTGTGTTTCTTGATTCCGAATGTGTCTTGGTTCCGTGTGTGTCTTGATTCCGTGTGTGTCTTGATTCCGTGTGTGTCTTGATTCCGTCTGTGCCTTGATTCCTTGCGTTTCTTGATTCCGTGTGTGTCTTGATTCCGTTTGTGTCTTGATTCCTTGTGGTTCTTGATTCCGTGTGTGCCCTGATTCCTTGTGTTTCTTGATTCCGTGTGTGTCTTGATTCCGTTTGTGTCTTGATTCCGTGTGTGTCTTGATTCCGTGTGTGTCTTGATTCCGTGTGTGTCCTGATTCCTTGTGTTTCTTGATTCCTTGTGTTTCTTGATTCCGTGTGTGTCTTGATTCCGTCTGTGCCTTGATTCCTTATGTGTCTTGATTTCATGTGTGTCTCCTGAGTGTGTCTTGTTTCCGCGTGTGTGTTGATTCCGTATGTTCCCGTGTCCGTCAGAGTCTTAGGTTAGTCTTAGGTTAGGTTAGGTTAGGTTAGTTAGTGTCCGTGTCAATGTCTATGTCATTGTCCCCGGGTTTTGAGTCCAGGATGCCATTTGTGTCCCCTCAAATTGCCTCCCTTATCTCCACCTTGGGATCGTGTCAGTGTCCATGTGTGTCTTGATTCTGTGTGTGTCTTGAGTCCGTGTGTATCTTGAGTCCGTTTGTGTCTTGATTCTGTGAGTGTCTTGAGTCCGTGTGTGTCTTGATTCTGTGTGTGTCTTGAGTCCGTGGGTGTCTTGAGTACGTGTGTTGATTCCGTGTGTCCGTGTCCGTTAGAGTCTATGAGTGTCCGTATCCGTGTCCGTGTCCGTGTCATTATCCCTGGGGTATTGAGTCCAGGATGCCATTTGTGTCCCCTCAAATTGCCTCCCTTATCTCCACCTTGGGATCGTGTCAGTGTCCATGTGTGTCTTGATTCCGTGTGTGTCTTGAGTCCGCGTGTGTCTTGAGTCCGTGTGTGTCTTGAGTCCGTGTGTGTCTTGAGTCCGTGTGTGTCTTGATTCCGCGTGTGTCTTGAGTCCGTGTGTGTCTTGAGTCCGTGTGTGTCTTTAGTCCGTGTGTGTCTTGAGTCCGCGTGTGTCTTGAGTCCGTGTGTGTCTTGATTCCGCGTGTGTCTTGAGTCCGCGTGTGTCTTGATTCCGTGTGTGTCTTGAGTCCGCGTGTGTCTTGAGTCCGTGTGTGTCTTGAGTCTGCGTGTGTCTTGAGTCCGTGTGTGTCTTGATTCCGCGTGTGTCTTGAGTCCTGTGTGTCCGGGTGTCTTTGGGGTTTTGGGTCCAGGAAGCTATTTGAGTCGACCCAAATTGCCTCCCTTCTCCCCACCTGAAATCCAGGTGAATTGAAAGACCTGCCCGAGGTCAGTGGATCCAGGTATCCGTCCGTGGGCCCCCGGATTTCAACCCTTCCCCACATTCCAAGGGGTCAGTCAATCAATCTTCAGCTATCCAGAGAATCTATCGAAACTGATGCTCCTACAGGAGGGGACACACAGATAAATCTGTGCCCTGTACTTGCAACCGTTCCGACAGGCTCGAACGCAGGGTCTATCCGGATTAAGAACATGTTCTATCCGACTAGGCCACGCTGGAGTTGCCTTCTGAATCAAATTTTGCACTTGTATTTATATCTCGTAGTAAGGTTAGTTAGTGTCTATTTATCAACATTTGCAATGATTGACGTGTGAAGTTGTGAGTTTGTGTTGACAGATAGAAATTCATAACAGCTTATTCGATGAGGTTGCAGTCCAGTGAGGCAGTTTCATGAATGAATATTGGAGAATTTAGGCAAACTGACGTGTGTGTGTGTGTGTGTGTGTGTGTGTGTGTGTGTGTGTGTGGTGTGTGTGTGTGTGTGTGTGTGTGTGTGTGTGTGTGTGTGTGTGTGTGTGTGTGTGTTTAAAGGTATGTATTATTTAATACTTAGTGTGGTGTGTGTGTGTGTCCAAATGAGTTTGTGAATGGTAAACAAGCAATCCAATACCTAATATGTGCTAATCTAGGCCTCGTTTTGTATACATATATATATGTGTTTACTAGGGAATGAAAATCCGGTTTGTTTTATTCTAAGTTTTTTCAACAATAAATAGTACATACGCGAACGAAACGGTTCGGCTGGGTAAGTATAGCGTTGTGGCGGCCATTTTCTCTGTTAGGCGGGGGTTGGGGGAAGGGGGGGGGTTGGTCTCTGGTAATTGTGGTATAGGGGTAGTTATATTTGGGCCTCGGTTGGGGGGTAGGGTGTTGGTAGGGGGGGTGGGGGCCCAGGGAGCAGCAGAGGGGGGACCTGAGGGAGAGGCATGGAGTTGCTAGTTAATCATTAAGATATTAATTTGTGGAGATAGGTTATATAAGGAAAGATGTTTAGGAAGGAATAAGAAAAGTGTTTGGAACTGATGAAAGTATATGAGTTATAGTGATTCATGTTAGAAGAAAGATATGTGCTTTAAAAGGTGAAGAGATTTGTAAAGGACTTTATCTGCTTAATAATATATTAATTAACGGTAAATGACCATTGGAGATAGATATTCAACAGCATAATGAGTGGACAAGTTTTAGCAGGAAGGCCGGCACAGAGAGAGAGAATGGACCGATAAATAGTTAGACATTTTTTTCTCGAATGGTATACTCTAATAATCATAGGTACATATTTCAGAGCGCGACATTCGTGCGCGCGCGCGCGCGCGCACACACACGTATACACACACACTCTCACACACACACACACACACACACACACACACACACACACACACACACACACACACACACACACACACACACACACACACACACACACACACACATACTATATATATAGATATATATACAAACATACATACAGTCTCGACAGTCAAATTGCAGAAACTGACACAATTATGACAAGGATCACTCATATTGGATATATACACACACAGATAAATTCACGTGGATAAGTCACTCCAATTACACGTATGTACACACACAGGGACAACATATTTCAGTGAGTGTGGCCCATAGTATACATTAATACTCACACATGGCAGCCCATTCACTATTAATTGGTGTACATATTCATTCACACACATGTTATGTGTCACTTTCTTATAAAATACACACACACTGAAAGGAATCTTTGAGAACATTATATACCACATATGTCAGACCAATCCTGAAGTATGCAGCTCCAGCATGGAGTCCACATCTAGTCAAGCATAAGACTAAACTGGAAAAGGTTCAAAGGTTTGCCACCAGACTAGAACCCGAGCTAAGAGGTTATGAGCTACGAGGAGAGACTACGGGAATTAAACCTCACTTCGTTGGAAGACAGAAGAGTTAAGGGGGACATGATCACCACATTCAAGATTCTCATGGGAATCGATAAGGTAGATGAAGGTAGGCTACTTAACACAAAGGGGACACGTACTAGGGGACACAGGTGGAAACTGAGTGCCCAAATGAGACACAGAGATATTAGAAAGAACTTTTTTAGTGTCAGAGTAGTTGACAAATGGAATGCATTAGGAAGTGATGTGGTGGAGGCTGACTCCATACACAGTTTCAAGTGTA
This sequence comes from Procambarus clarkii, assembly GCF_040958095.1. NCBI lineage: Eukaryota > Metazoa > Arthropoda > Malacostraca > Decapoda > Cambaridae > Procambarus > Procambarus clarkii. Next base: position 56,169 of record NW_027189204.1, on the reverse strand, counting down.
GATATGATAGAGCCCAATAGGCTCAGGAACTAGTACTCCTGTTGATTGACGGTTGAGAGGCGGGACCAAAGAGCCAGAGCTCAACCCCCGCAAGGCACAATAAGGTGAGTAAAATTAGGTGAGTACACACAAACTCATTGTTAATTTTCCCTGGAACACAACCCGACCAACCGTTTTAACAACCAGGTACCATTCACTGCTTCGTGAAGATAATCGTTAAGTTAAGGATTGGTGCCTAGTCAATCCGCTCTTCCCCTGCCAGCCAGGATATGAACCCAGGCGAAATCGCTTGCGAAGCGCGAGGTGAGTGCCTTACCACTGATCCACAGAGACTGCCCAAATATGAATGCCATCAGCAGCACTAGCAGTTGGTGTTACCAGGCAGGTTACCCATCCAATTACTAACCAAATTGAAGTTGCTTAACTGGCTAATGGACGAGAAGCAGCTGTCCTTTAAGTGGTAGTATGCCGTTGTTATTGTATACAAGTGGTAACCAATAACTGTGAGTGAGTGAGTGAGTGAGTGATGATAATGGTAACTGCGGCGGAGGATACTCACACATACCAGCCAATTCTCCATTAATGATAGTCTTATAGTCAAACAAACCAACCAAAAGTGGACTATTGCACCAACATGGAAATGTTTGGATGCCATTTGATCTCGCACAAATCGCTTATAAATGCCACCGCCGCTATTTATAAAACCTAAAACAATCCTCTTCCTAAGCACGAATGATTACTCTTAGGCTTGGATTATGTTCACTTAGGCTCATTGAGTCAATACATATAACTTCTTTGAGTCGGGGGACAGGCAGACAGGCAGTCTATATATACATGTTAGGCTTATAAAGTGGTCTCCAACACCCACCCCACAAGGTTAAACTAACCCTCACTCACCAGGATGCTAGTAGCTCCTAACTCTGGATACCTATTTACTGCTAGGTGAACAGGTGCATTGGGTGATAGGAAACGCTACCAACAATTACAGCCCTGCCCGACCGCGATTCGAACCCTGGAATCCCTTATTGAGAGTCGAGAAGGAACACATCATTCATGTTACATATATGTGTACTCACCTATTTGTGCCAGGAGGGAATCGAGCATTAATCTTAGAGTCTGCCTTTAAGCAGTCAGTTGTTTATAGCAATAACTCTTGGCCTATTTCCTAACTTAACCTAGCCTAACCCTATACCCTACCCTAACCTATAACCTACCACAATCTAAAACCAAACCTAATATAACCTAACCTAATCTAAACCTAACCTAGCCTACACCTAAACCCAATCTACCTAACTTACCTAACTAAGCTACCTAACCAAACCTAACCTAACTAACCTAACCTAAACTAACCTAACCTAACCTAACCTAACTAGCCTAACCTAACTAATCTAACCTAACCTAACTAACGTAACCTAACCTAAACCTAACCTAACCTAACCAAACCTAACCTAACTAACCTAACCTAACCTAACGTATCCTAACTTAACTAACCTAACCTAAACCTAACCAAACCTAACCTAACTAACCTAACCTAACCTAACCTAACCTAACCTAAACCTAACCTACCTAACTTAACCAAACCTAACCTAACCAAACTAAACCTAACTTAACCTAACCTAACCAAACCTAACCTAACTAACCTAACCTAACCTAAACTAACCTACCTAAACCTAACCAAACCTAACCTAACTAACCGAACCAAACTTAACCTAACCTAACCAAACTTAACCTAGCCTAACCAAACTTAACTAACCTAGGGGCTGGTCCCAAACCTGCACCACAGAAATAACATCACATGAGACCAGAAGACATGGCAGGATGTGCAGAATACCCCTGTTGAGAAAAACAGAGGTGCAACTGGTACTCTGAGAGAGAACTCTATCAACATCAGAGGTCCGAGACTGTTCAACACGCTTCCACTACACATAAGGGGCATAACTGGCCGACCCCTCACGTGTCAAGAGAGAACTGGATAAGCACCTCCAAAGGATACCTGATCAACCAGGCTGTGACTCATACATCAGGCTGCGAGCAGCCGCGTCCAACAGCCTGGTTGATCAGTCCGGCAACCAGGAAGCCTGGTCGACGACCGGGCCGCGGGGACGCTAAGCCCCGGAAGCACCTCAAGGTAAGGTAACCTAACCTAACCTAACCAATACCTAACCTAACTAACCTAACCTAACCTAACTAACCTAACCTAAACCTAACCAAACCTAACCTAACTAACCTAACCAAACTTAACCTAACCTAACCAAACTTAACCTAACCTAACCAAAACTTAACCTAACCTAACCAAATCTAACCTAACCAAACCTAACCTAACCAAACTTAACCTAACCTAACCTAACCTAACCTAACCAAACTTAACCTAACCTAACCTAACCAACACCCACCTCACAAGATCGAACACCTAAACTGACCCCTGACTGACCCTCACCAGGATGCAACCCTACATGAAGCTCACTACTCCTGGATACCTGTTTACTGCTAGGAGAACAGAGGCATTAGGTGATAAGAAACGCTACCAATAATTTCAGTCCTGCCTGGCCGGGTTTCGATCCAGGAATCCCCGATCGTTAGTCTAGAAGGAAACATACATGTTTCATATTTCTGTGTACTCACCTATTTGTACTTGCAGGACTGACATCAGTTTTTGAACGCTGACAATATAGCCGCCGGTTGTTTAAAGCAATGACTCCTGGTCTATTTTCCTGTCATATCAACTTTTAAAATTATGAATGGAGATTGCATCTACAACTGTGGCTTTTTGTAAGTTTGTTCTCACCTAGTTGTATTCACCTAGTTGTGTTTGCTAGGTTTGATATTCAGATCTTTGGTCCCACCTCTCAACAATCAATCATTGCTCAAGTAGTTTTCCAGTAGTTATGTAACTCATAACTCTCAGCTCTGTTGGAAAAAAGGCTGGGGCTGCATATTCAATTATTTGTCTCGCATAGGTTGAAAAAAAAGGTTCATTCTTCTTTACACGTTAGAAATGTTACTTTGAACATGTTTCTATCCAAGTCGGATAGAACATATTCTTAATCCGGATAGACCTGCGTTCGAGCCTGTCGAAACGGTTGCAATTACAGGGCACATATTGTCCTCTCCTGTAGCAGCATCAAGGTTCGATAGATTCTCTGGACAGCCGATGATTGACACTTCTGGCAGTTCTCACGTTGACAAATTTAAAACTATGAAAAAAAAACGATAAAAGATAAAAAAAAACGGCACATTCCTTAGATGTTTAAATTTTTTTATCTCTGTCCGTGTATGTGTCTTGAGTTGAGTTTTGATTCCTTGTGTTTCTTGATTCCTTGTGTTTCTTGATTCCTTGTGTTTCTTGATTCCGTGTGTGTCTTGAATCCGTTGTGTCTTGATTCCTTGTGTTTCTTGATTCCGTGTGTGCCTTGATTCCTTGTGTGTCTTGATTCCTTGTGTTTCTTGATTCAGTGTGTGTCTTGATTCCGTGTGTGTCTTGATTCCGTCTGTGCCTTGATTCCTTGTGTTTCTTGATTCCGTAATTGTCTTGATTCCTTGTGTTTCTTGATTCCGTGTGTGTCTTGATTCCGTGTGTGTCTTGATTCCGTGTGTTGTCTTGATTCCGTCTGTGCCTTGGTTCCTTGTGTTTCTTGATTCCGTGTGTGTCTTGATTCCTTGTGTTTCTTGATTCCGTGTGTGTCTTGATTCCGTTTGTGTCTTGATTCCTTGTGTTTCTTGATTCCGTGTGTGTCTTGATTCCTTGTGTTTCTTGATTCCGTGTGTGTCTTGATTCCGTCTGTGCCTTGATTCCTTGTGTTTTCTTGATTCCGTGTGTGTCTTGATTCCTTGTGTGTCTTGATTCCGTCTGTGCCTTGATTCCTTGTGTTTCTTGATTCCGAATGTGTCTTGGTTCCGTGTGTGTCCTTGATTCCGTGTGTGTCTTGATTCCGTGTGTGTCTTGATTCCGTCTGTGCCTTGATTCCTTGCGTTTCTTGATTCCGTGTGTGTCTTGATTCCGTTTGTGTCTTGATTCCTTGTGGTTCTTGATTCCGTGTGTGCCCTGATTCCTTGTGTTTCTTGATTCCGTGTGTGTCTTGATTCCGTTTGTGTCTTGATTCCGTGTGTGTCTTGATTCCGTGTGTGTCTTGATTCCGTGTGTGTCCTGATTCCTTGTGTTTCTTGATTCCTTGTGTTTCTTGATTCCGTGTGTGTCTTGATTCCGTCTGTGCCTTGATTCCTTATGTGTCTTGATTTCATGTGTGTCTCCTGAGTGTGTCTTGTTTCCGCGTGTGTGTTGATTCCGTATGTTCCCGTGTCCGTCAGAGTCTTAGGTTAGTCTTAGGTTAGGTTAGGTTAGGTTAGTTAGTGTCCGTGTCAATGTCTATGTCATTGTCCCCGGGGTTTGAGTCCAGGATGCCATTTGTGTCCCCTCAAATTGCCTCCCTTATCTCCACCTTGGGATCGTGTCAGTGTCCATGTGTGTCTTGATTCTGTGTGTGTCTTGAGTCGTGTGTATCTTGAGTCCGTTTGTGTCTTGATTCTGTGAGTGTCTTGAGGTCCGTGTGTGTCTTGATTCTGTGTGTGTCTTGAGTCCGTGGGTGTCTTGAGTACGTGTGTTGATTCCGTGTGTCCGTGTCCGTTAGAGTCTATGAGTGTCCGTATCCGTGTCCGTGTCCGTGTCATTATCCCTGGGGTATTGAGTCCAGGATGCCATTTGTGTCCCCTCAAATTGCCTCCCTTATCTCCACCTTGGGATCGTGTCAGTGTCCATGTGTGTCTTGATTCCGTGTGTGTCTTGAGTCCGCGTGTGTCTTGAGTCCGTGTGTGTCTTGAGTCCGTGTGTGTCTTGATTCGCGCGTGTGTGTCTTGATTCCGCGGTTCTTGAGCCCGTGTGTGTCTTGAGTCCGTGTGTGTCTTTAGTCCGTGTGTGTCTTGAGTCCGCGTGTGTCTTGAGTCCGTGTGTGTCTTGATTCCGCGTGTGTCTTGAGTCCGCGTGTGTCTTGATTCCGTGTGTGTCTTGAGTCCGCGTGTGTCTTGAGTCCGTGTGTGTCTTGAGTCTGCGTGTGTCTTGAGTCCGTGTGTGTCTTGATTCCGCGTGTGTCTTGAGTCCTGTGTGTCCGGGTGTCTTTGGGGTTTTGGGTCCAGGAAGCTATTTGAGTCGACCCAAATTGCCTCCCTTCTCCCCACCTGAAATCCAGGTGAATTGAAAGACCTGCCCGAGGTCAGTGGATCCAGGTATCCGTCCGTGGGCCCCCGGATTTCAACCCTTCCCCACATTCCAAGGGGTCAGTCAATCAATCTTCAGCTATCCAGAGAATCTATCGAAACTGATGCTCCTACAGGAGGGGACACACAGATAAATCTGTGCCCTGTACTTGCAACCGTTCCGACAGCTCGAACGCAGGGTCTATCCGGATTAAGAACATGTTCTATCCGACTAGGCCACGCTGGAGTTGCCTTCTGAATCAAATTTTGCACTTGTATTTATATCTCGTAGTAAGGTTAGTTAGTGTCTATTTATCAACATTTGCAATGATTGACGTGTGAAGTTGTGAGTTTGTGTTGACAGATAGAAATTCATAACAGCTTATTCGATGAGGTTTGCAGTCCAGTGAGGCAGTTTCAATGAATGAATATTGGAGAATTTAGGCAAACTGACGTGTGTGTGGTGTGTGTGTGTGTGTGTGTGTGTGTGTGTGTGTGTGTGTGTGTGTGTGTGTGTGTGTGTGTGGTGTGTGTGTGTTTAAAGGTATGTATTATTTAATATTTAGTGTGTGTGTGTGTGTGTCCAAATGAGTTTGTGAATGGTAAACAAGCAATCCAATACCTAATATGTGCTAATCTAGGCCTTCGTTTTGTATACATATATATATGTGTTTACTAGGGAATGAAAATCCGGTTTGTTTTATTCTAAGTTTTTCAACAATAAATAGTACATACGCGAACGAACGGTTCGGCTGGGTAAGTATAGCGTTGTGGCGGCATTTTCTCTGTTAGGCGGGGGTTGGGGAAGGGGGGGGGTTGGTCTTCTGGTAATTGTGGTATAGGGGTAGTTATATTTGGGCCTCGGTTGGGGGGTAGGATGTTGGTAGGGGGGGGGTGGGGCCCAGGGAGCAGCAGAGGGGGGACCTGAGGGAGAGGCATGGAGTTGCTAGTTAATCATTAAGATATTAATTTGTGGAGATAGGTTATATAAGGAAAGATGTTTAGGAAGGAATAAGAAAAGTGTTTGGAACTGATGAAAGGTATATGAGTTATAGTGATTCATGTTAGAAGAAAGATATGTGCTTTAAAAGGTGAAGAGATTTGTAAAGGACTTTATCTGCTTAATAATATATTAATTAAACGGTAAATGACCATTGGAGATAGATATTCAACAGCCATAATGAGTGGACAAGTTTTAGCAGGAAGGGCCGGCACAGAGAGAGAGAATGGACCGATAAATAGTTAGGACATTTTTTCTCGAATGGTATACTCTAATAATCATAGGTACATATTTCAGAGCGAGACATTCGTGCGCGCGCGCGCACACACACATATACACACACACTCTCACACACACACACACACACACACACACACACACACACACACACACACACACACAACACACACACACCACACACACAACACACACACACACACACACACACACACACACATATATATATATATATATACAAACATACATACAGTCTCGACAGTCAAATTGCAGAAACTGACACAATATGACAAGGATCACTCATATTGGATATATACACACACAGATAAATTCACGTGGATAAGGTCACTCCAATTACACGTATGTACACACACAGACAACATATTTCAGTGAGTGTGGCCCATAGTATACATTAATACTCACACATGGCAGCCCATTCACTATTAATTGGTGTACATATTCATTCACACACATGTTTATGTGTCACTTTCTTATAAAATACACACACACTGAAAGGAATCTTTGAGAACATTATATACCACATATGTCAGACCAATCCTGAAGTATGCAGCTCCAGCATGGAGTCCACATCTAGTCAAGCATAAGACTAAACTGGAAAAGGTTCAAAGGTTTGCCACCAGACTAGAACCCGAGCTAAGAGGTATGAGCTACGAGGAGAGACTACGGGAATTAAACCTCACTTCGTTGGAAGACAGAAGAGTTAAGGGGGACATGATCACCACATTCAAGATTCTCATGGGAATCGATAAGGTAGATGAAGGTAGGCTACTTAACACAAGGGGACACGTACTAGGGGACACAGGTGGAAACTGAGTGCCCAAATGAGACACAGAGATATTAGAAAGAACTTTTTTAGTGTCAGAGTAGTTGACAAATGGAATGCATTAGGAAGTGATGTGGTGGAGGCTGACTCCATACACAGTTTCAAGTGTAGATATGATAGAGCCCAATAGGCTCAGGAACTAGTACTCCTGTTGATTGACGGTTGAGAGGCGGGACCAAAGAGCCAGAGCTCAACCCCCGCAAGCACAATAAGGTGAGTAAAATTAGGTGAGTACACACAAACTCATTGTTAATTTTCCCTGGAACACAACCCGACAAACCGTTTAACAACCAGGTACCCATTCACTGCTTCGTGAAGATAATCGTTAAGTTAAGGATTGGTGCCTAGTCAATCCGCTCTTCCCCTGCCAGCCAGGATATGAACCCAGGCGAAATCGCTTGCGAAGCGCGAGGTGAGTGCCTTACCACTGATCCACAGAGACTGCCCAAATATGAATGCCATCAGCAGCACTAGCAGTTGGTGTTACCAGGCAGGTTACCCATCCAATTACTAACCAAATTGAAAGTTGCTTAACTTGGCTAATGGGACGAGAAGCAGTGTCCTTTAAGTGGTAGTATGGCCGTTGTTATTGTATACAAGTGGTAACCAATAACTTGTGAGTGAGTGAGTGAGTGAGTGATGATAATGGTAACTGCGGCGGAGGATACTCACACATACCAGCCAATTCTCCATTAATGATAGTTCTTATAGTCAAACAAACCAACCAAAAGTGGACTATTGCACCAACATGGAAATGTTTGGATGCCATTGATCTCGCACAAATCGCTTATAAATGCCACCCGCCGCTATTTATAAAACCTAAACAATCCTCTTCTAAGCACGAATGATTACTCTTAGGCCTTGGATTATGTTCACTTAGGCTTCATTGAGTCAATACATATAACTTCTTTGAGTCGGGGGACAGGCAGACAGGCAGTCTATATATACATGTTAGGCTTATAAAGTGGTCTCCAACACCCACCCCACAAGGTTAAACTAACCCTCACTCACCAGGATGCTAGTAGCTCACTAACTCCTGGATACCTATTTACTGCTAGGTGAACAGGTGCATTGGGTGATAGGAAACGCTACCAACAATTACAGCCCTGCCCGACCGCGATTCGAACCCTGGAATCCCTTATTGAGAGTCGAGAAGGAACACATCATTCATGTTACATATATGTGTACTCACCTATTTGTGCCAGGAGGATCGAGCATTAATCTTAGAGTCTGCCTTTAAGCCGTCAGTTGTTTATAGCAATAACTCTTGGCCTATTTCCTAACTTAACCTAGCCTAACCTATACCCTACCCTAACCTATAACCTACCACAATCTAAAACCAAACCTAATATAACCTAACCTAATCTAAACCTAACCTAGCCTACACCTAAACCCAATCTACCTAACTTACCTAACTAAGCTAACCTAACCAAACCTAACCTAACTAACCTAACCTAACTAACCTAACCTAACCTAACTAACCTAACCTAACTAATCTAACCTAACCTAACTAACGTAACCTAACCTAACTAACCTAACCTAACCAAACCTAACCTAACTAACCTAACCTAACTAACCTAACCTAACCTAACCTAACTACTAACCTAACCTAATAACCTAACCTAACTAACTAACCTAACCTAACCTAACCTAACCTAACCAAACCTAACCTAACTAACCTAACCTAACCTAACCATCCTAACTTAACTAACCTAACCTAAACCTAACCAAACCTAACCTAACTAACCTAACCTAACCTAACCTAACCTAACCTAACCTAACTAACCTACCTAACTTAACCAAACCTAACCTAACCAAACTTAACCTAACTTAACCTAACCTAACCAAACCTAACCTAACTAACCTAACCTAACCTAACCTAACTAACCTAACCTAAACCTAACCAAACCTAACCTAACTAACCTAACCAAACTTAACCTAACCTAACCAAACTTAACCTAGCCTAACCAAACTTAACCTAACCTAGGGGCTGGTCCCAAACCTGCACACAAATAACATCACATGAGACCAGAAGACATGGCAGGATGTGCAGAATACCCCCGTTGAAAAACAGAGGTGCAACTGGTACTCTGAGAGAGAACTCTATCAACATCAGAGGTCCGAGACTGTTCAACACGCTTCCACTACACATAAGGGGCATAACTGGCCGACCCCTCACAGTGTTCAAGAGAGAACTGGATAAGCACCTCTAAAGGATACCTGATCAACCAGGCTGTGACTCATACGTCAGGCTGCGAGCAGCCGCGTCCAACAGCCTGGTTGATCAGTCCGGCAACCAGGAAGCCTGGTCGACGACCGGGCCGCGGGGACGCTAAGCCCCGGAAGCACCTCAAGGTAAGGTAACCTAACCTAACCTAACCAAACCTAACCTAACTAACCTAACCTAACCTAACTAACCTAACCTAAACCTAACCAAACCTAACCTAACTAACCTAACCAAACTTAACCTAACCTAACCAAACTTAACCTAACCTAACCAAACTTAACCTAACCTAACCTAACCTAATCTAACCTAACCAAACCTAACCTAACCAAACTTAACCTAACCTAACCTAACCTAACCTAACCAAACTTAAACCTAAACCTAACCTAAACCAACACCCACCTCACAAGATCGAACACCTCAAACTGACCCTGACTGACCCTCACCAGGATGCAACCCTACATGAAGCTCACAACTCCTGGATACCTGTTTACTGCTAGGAGAACAGAGGCATTAGGTGATAGGAAAACGCTACCAATAATTTCAGTCCTGCCTGGCCGGGTTTCGATCCAGGTATCCCCGATCGTTAGTCTAGAAGGAACACATACATGTTTCATATTTCTGTGTACTCACCTATTTGTACTTGCAGGACTGAGCATCAGTTTTTGAACGCTGACAATATAGCCGCCGGTTGTTTAAAGCAATGACTCCTGGTCTATTTTCCTGTCATATCAACTTTTAAAATTATGAATGGAGTTTGCATCTACAACTGTGGCTTTTTGTAAAGTTTGTTCTCACCTAGTTGTATTCACCTAGTTGTGTTTGCTAGGTTGATATTCAGATCTTTGGTCCCACCTCTCAACCATCAATCAATTGCTCAAGTAGTTTTCCAGTAGTTATGTAACTCATAACTCTCAGCTCTGTTGGAAAAAAGGCTGGGGCTGCATATTCAATTATTTGTCTCGCATAGGTTGAAAAAAAGGTTCATTCTTCTTTACACGTTATAAATGTTACTTTGAACATGTTCTATCCAAGTCGGATAGAACATATTCTTAATCCGGATAGACCTGCGTTCGAGCCTGTCGAAAGACGGTTGCAATTACAGGGCACATATTGTCCTCTCCTGCAGCAGCATCAGGTTCGATAGATTCTCTGGACAGCCGATGATTGACCTTCTGGCAGTTCTCACGTTGACAAATTTAAAACTGTTTTTTTGATAAAAAAAAACGGCACATTCCTTAGATGTTTAAATTTTTATCTCTGTCCGTGTATGTGTCTTGAGTTTGAGTTTTGATTCCTTGTGTTTCTTGATTCCTTGTGTTTCTTGATTCCGTGTGTGTCTTGAATCCGTTTTGTGTCTTGATTCCTTGTGTTTCTTGATTCCGTGTGTGCCTTGATTCCTTGTGTGTCTTGATTCCTTGTGTTTCTTGATTCAGTGTGTGTCTTGATTCCGTGTGTGTCTTGATTCCGTCTGTGCCTTGATTCCTTGTGTTTCTTGATTCCGTGTGTGTCTTGATTCCTTGTGTTTCTTGATTCCGTGTGTGTCTTGATTCCGTGTGTGTCTTGATTCCGTGTGTGTCTTGATTCCGTGCTGTGCCTTGGTTCCTTGTGTTTCTTGATTCCGTGTGTGTCTTGATTCCTTGTGTCTCTTGATTCCGTGTGTGTCTTGATTCCGTTTGTGTCTTGATTCCTTGTGTTTCTTGATTCCGTGTGTGTCTTGATTCCTTGTGTTTCTTGATTCCTTGTGTGTCTTGATTCCGTCTGTGCCTTGATTCCTTGTGTTTCTTGATTCCGAATGTGTCTTGGTTCCGTGTGTGTCTTGATTCCGTGTGTGTCTTGATTTCCGTGTGTGTCTTGATTCCGTCTGTGCCTTGATTCCTTGTGTTTCTTGATTCCGTGTGTGTCTTGATTCCGTTTGTGTCTTGATTCCTTGTGGTTCTTGATTCCGTGTGTGCCCTGATTCCTTGTGTTTCTTGATTCCTTGTGTTTCTTGATTCCGTGTGTGTCTTGATTCCGTCTGTGCCTTGATTCCTTATGTGTCTTGATTTCGTGTGTGTCTCCTGAGTGTGTCTTGTTTCCGCGTGTGTCTTGATTCCGTATGTTCCCGTGTCCGTCAGAGTCTTAGGTTAGTCTTAGGTTAGGTTAGGTTAGGTTAGTTAGTGTCCGTGTCAATGTCTATGTCATTGTCCCCGGGGTTTTGAGTCCAGGATGCCATTTGTGTCCCCTCAAATTGCCTCCCTTATCTCCACCTTGGGATCGTGTCAGTGTCCATGTGTGTCTTGATTCTGTGTGGTGTCTTGAGTCCGTGTGTATCTTGAGTCCGTTTGTGTCTTGATTCTGTGAGTGTCTTGAGTCCGTGTGTGTCTTGATTCTGTGTGTGTCTTGAGTCCGTGGGTGTCTTGAGTACGTGTGTTGATTCCGTGTGTCCGTGTCCCGTTAGAGTCTATGAGTGTCCGTATCCGTGTCCGTGTCCGTGTCATTATCCCTGGGGGTATGAGTCCAGGATGCCATTTGTGTCCCCTCAAATTGCCCTCCCTTATCTCCACCTTGGGATCGTGTTAGTGTCCATGTGTGTCTTGGATTCCGTGTGTGGTCTTGAGTCCGCGTGTGTCTTGAGTCCGTGTGTGTCTTGAGTCCGTGTGTGGTCTTGATCCGTGTGTGTCTTGATTCCGCGTGTGTCTTGAGTCCGTGTGTGTCTTGAGTCCGTGTGTGTCTTTAGTCCGTGTGTGTCTTGAGTCCGCGTGTGTCTTGAGTCCGTGTGTGTCTTGATTCCGCGTGTGTCTTGAGTCCGCGTGTGTCTTGATTCCGTGTGTGTCTTGAGTCCGCGTGTGTCTTGAGTCCGTGTGTGTCTTGAGTCTGCGTGTGTCTTGAGTCCGTGTGTGTCTTGATTCCGCGTGTGTCTTGAGTCCTGTGTGTCCCGGTGTCTTTGGGGTTTTGGGTCCAGGAAGCTATTTGTGTCGACCCAAATTGCCTCCCTTCTCCCCACCTGAAATCCAGGTGAATTGAAAGACCTGCCCGAGGTCAGTGGATCCAGGTATCCGTCCGTGGGCCCCCGGATTTCAACCCTTCCCCACATTCCAAGGGGTCAGTCAATCAATCTTCAGCTATCCAGAGAATCTATCGAAACTGATGCTCCTACAGGAGGGGGACACACAGATAATCTGTGCCCTGTACTTGCAACCGTTCCGACAGGCTCGAACGCAGGTCTATCCGGATTAAGAACATGTTCTATCCGACTAGGCCACGCTGGAGTTGCCTTCTGAATCAAATTTTGCACTTGTATTTATATCTCGTAGTAAGGTTAGTTAGTGTCTATTTATCAACATTTGCAATGATTGACGTGTGAAGTTGTGAGTTTGTGTTGACAGATAGAAATTCATAACAGCTTATTCGATGAGGTTGCAGTCCAGTGAGGCAGTTTCATGAATGAATATTGGAGAATTTAGGCAAACTGACGTGTGTGTGTGTGTGTGTGTGTGTGTGTGTGTGTGTGTGTGTGTGTGTGTGTGTGTGTGTGTGTGTGTGTGTGTGTGTGTGTGTGTGTGTGTTTAAAGGTATGTATTATTTAATATTTAGTGTGGTGTGTGTGTGTGTCCAAATGAGTTTGTGAATGGTAAACAAGCAATCCAATACCTAATATGTGCTAATCTAGGCCTCGTTTTGTATACATATATATATGTGTTTACTAGGGAATGAAAATCCGGTTTGTTTTATTCTAAGTTTTTTTCAACAATAAATAGTACATACGCGAACGAACGGTTCGGCTGGGTAAGTATAGCGTTGTGGCGGCCATTTCTCTGTTAGGCGGGGGTTGGGGGAAGGGGGGGGGTTGGTCTCTGGTAATTGTGGTATAGGGGTAGTTATATTTGGGCCTCGGTTGGGGGGTAGGGTGTTGGTAGGGGGGTGGGGGCCCAGGGAGCAGCAGAGGGGGGACCTGAGGAGAGGCATGGAGTTGCTAGTTAATCATTAAGATATTAATTTGTGGAGATAGGTTATATAAGGAAAGATGTTTAGGAAGGAATAAGAAAAGTGTTTGGAACTGATGAAAGTATATGAGTTATAGTGATTCATGTTAGAAGAAAGATATGTGCTTTAAAAGGTGAGAGATTTGTAAAAGACTTTATCTGCTTAATAATATATTATTAACGGTAAATGAACCATTGGAGATAGATATTCAACAGCATAATGAGTGGACAAGTTTTAGCAGGAAGGCCGGCACAGAGAGAGAGAATGGACCGATAAATAGTTAGACATTTTTTCTCGAATGGTATACTCTAATAATCATAGGTACATATTTCAGAGCGCGACATTCGTGCGCGCGCGCGCACACACACATATACACACACACTCTCACACACACACACACACACACACACACACACACACACACACACACACACACACACACACACACACACACACACACACACACACATACACACACACACACACATATATATATATATATACAAACATACATACAGTCTCGACAGTCAAATTGCAGAAACCTGACCACAATTATGACAAGGATCACTCATATTGGATATATACACACACAGATAAATTCACGTGGATAAGTCACTCCAATTACACGTATGTACACACACAGACAACATATTTCAGTGAGTGTGGCCCATAGTATACATTAATACTCACACATGGCAGCCCATTCACTATTAATTGGTGTACATATTCATTCACACACATGTTTATGTGTCACTTTCTTATAAAATACACACACACTGAAAGGAATCTTTGAGAACATTATATACCACATATGTCAGACCAATCCTGAAGTATGCAGCTCCAGCATGGAGTCCACATCTAGTCAAGCATAAGACTAAACTGGAAAAGGTTCAAAGGTTTGCCACCAGACTAGAACCCGAGCTAAGAGGTATGAGCTACCGAGGAGAGACTACGGGAATTAAACCTCACTTCGTTGGAAGACAGAAGAGTTAAGGGGGACATGATCACCACATTCAAGATTCTCATGGGAATCGATAAGGTAGATGAAGGTAGGCTATTTAACACAAGGGGCACACGTACTAGGGGACACAGGTGGAAACTGAGTGCCCAAATGAGACACAGAGATATTAGAAAGAACTTTTTAGTGTCAGAGTAGTTGACAAATGGAATGCATTAGGAAGTGATGTGGTGGAGGCTGACTCCATACACAGTTTCAAGTGTAGATATGATAGAGCCCAATAGGCTCAGGAACTAGTACTCCTGTTGATTGACGGTTGAGAGGCGGGACCAAAGAGCCAGAGCTCAACCCCCGCAAGCACAATAAGGTGAGTAAAATTAGGTGAGTACACACAAACTCATTGTTAATTTTCCCTGGAACACAACCCGACAAAACCGTTTAACAACCAGGTACCCATTCACTGCTTCGTGAAGATAATCGTTAAGTTAAGGATTGGTGCCTAGTCAATCCGCTCTTCCCCTGCCAGCCAGGATATGAACCCAGGCGAAATCGCTTGCGAAGCGCGAGGTGAGTGCCTTACCACTGATCCACAGAGACTGCCCAAATATGAATGCCATCAGCAGCACTAGCAGTTGGTGTTACCAGGCAGGTTACCCATCCAATTACTAACCAAATTGAAAGTTGCTTAACTTGGCTAATGGGACGAGAAGCAGTGTCCTTTAAGTGGTAGTATGGCCGTTGTTATTGTATACAAGTGGTAACCAATAACTTGTGAGTGAGTGAGTGAGTGAGTGATGATAATGGTAACTGCGGCGGAGGATACTCACACATACCAGCCAATTCTCCATTAATGATAGTTCTTATAGTCAAACAAACCAACCAAAAGTGGACTATTGCACCAACATGGAAATGTTTGGATGCCATTGATCTCGCACAAATCGCTTATAAATGCCACCCGCCGCTATTTATAAAACCTAAACAATCCTCTTCTAAGCACGAATGATTACTCTTAGGCCTTGGATTATGTTCACTTAGGCTTCATTGAGTCAATACATATAACTTCTTTGAGTCGGGGGACAGGCAGACAGGCAGTCTATATATACATGTTAGGCTTATAAAGTGGTCTCCAACACCCACCCCACAAGGTTAAACTAACCCTCACTCACCAGGATGCTAGTAGCTCACTAACTCCTGGATACCTATTTTACTGCTAGGTGAACAGGTGCATTGGGTGATAGGAAACGCTACCAACAATTACAGCCCTGCCCGACCGCGATTCGAACCCTGGAATCCCTTATTGAGAGTCGAGAAGGAACACATCATTCATGTTACATATATGTGTACGAACCTATTTGTGCCAGGAGGATCGAGCATTAATCTTAGAGTCTGCCTTTAAGCCGTCAGTTGTTTAATAGCAATAACTCTTGGCCTATTTCCTAACTTAACCTAGCCTAACCTATACCCTACCCTAACCTATAACCTACCACAATCTAAAACCAAACCTAATATAACCTAACCTAATCTAAACCTAAACCTAGCCTACACCTAAACCCAATCTACCTAACTTACCTAACTAAGCTAACCTAACCAAACCTAACCTAACTAACCTAACCTAACTAACCTAACCTAACCTAACCTAACTAACCTAACCTAACTAATCTAACCTAACCTAACTAACGTAACCTAACCTAACCTAACCTAACCTAACCAACCTAACCTAACTAACCTAACCTAACCTAATCTATCCTAACTTAACTAACCTAACCTAAACCTAACCAAACGTAACCTAACTAACCTAACCTAACCTAACCTAACCTAACCTAACCTAACCTAACTTAACCAGAACCTAACCTAACCAAACTTAACCTAACCTAACCTAACCTAACCAAACCTAACCTAACTAACCTAACCTAACCTAACTAACCTAACCTAAACCTAACCAAACCTAACCTAACTAACCTAACCAAACTTAACCTAACCTAACCAAACTTAACCTAGCCTAACCAAACTTAACCTAACCTAGGGGCTGGTCCCAAACCTGCACACAGAAATAACATCTCATGAGACCAGAAGACATGGCAGGATGTGCAGAATACCCCCGTTGAAAAACAGAGGTGCAACTGGTACTCTGAGAGAGAACTCTATCAACATCAGAGGTCCGAGACTGTTCAACACGCTTCCACTACACATAAGGGGCATAACTGGCCGACCCCTCACAGTGTTCAAGAGAGAACTGGATAAGCACCTCCAAAGGATACCTGATCAACCAGGCTGTGACTCATACGTCAGGCTGCGAGTAGCCGCGTCCAACAGCCTGGTTGATCAGTCCGGCAACCAGGAAGCCTGGTCGACGACCGGGCCGCGGGACGCTAAGCCCCGGAAGCACCTCAAGGTAAGGTAACCTAACCTAACCTAACCAAACCTAACCTAACTAACCTAACCTAAACCTAACTAACCTAACCTAAACCTAACCAAACCTAACCTAACTAACCTAACCAAACTTAACCGAACCTAACCAAACTTAACCTAACCTAACCTAACCTAATCTAACCTAACCAAACCTAACCTAACCAAACTTAACCTAACCTAACCTAAACCTAACCTAACCTAAGCAACTTAACCTAACCTAACCTAACCAACACCCACCTCACAAGATCGAACACCTAAACTGACCCTGACTGACCCTCACCAGGATGCAATCCTACATGAAGCTCACAACTCCTGGATACCTGTTTACTGCTAGGAGAACAGAGGCATTAGGTGATAGGAAACGCTACCAATAATTTCAGTCCTGCCTGCCGGTTTCGATCCAGGAATCCCCGATCGTTAGTCTAGAAGGAACACATCATGTTTCATATTTCTGTGTACTCACCTATTTGTACTTGCAGGACTGAGCATCAGTTTTGAACGCTGACAATATAGCCGCCGGTTGTTTAAAGCAATGACTCCTGGTCTATTTTCCTGTCATATCAACTTTTAAATTATGAATGGAGTTTGCATCTACAAACTGTGGGTTTTTGTAAGTTTGTTCTCACCTAGTTGTATTCACCTAGTTGTGTTTGCTAGGTTTGATATTCAGATCTTTGGTCCCACCTCTCAACCATCAATCCACTCCAATCCAATGGAATCAATCAACCATCAAGCCCAAGTAGTTTTCCAGAAGTTATGTAACTCATAACTCTCAGCTCTGTTAGAAAAAAGGCTGGGGCTGCATATTCAATTATTTGTCTCGCATAGGTTGAAAAAAAGGTTCATTCTTCTTTACACGTTAGAAATGTTACTTTGAACATGTTCTATCCAAGTCGGATAGAACATATTCTTAATCCGGATAGACCTGCGTTCGAGCCTGTCGAAACGGTTGCAATTACAGGGCATATATTGTCCTCTCCTGTAGCAGCATCAGGTTCGATAGATTCTCTGGACAGCCCGATGATTGACCTTCTGGCAGTTCTCACGTTGACAAATTTAAAACTGTTTTTTTGATAAAAATAAACGGCACATTCCTTAGATGTTTAAATTTTTATCTCTGTCCGTGTATGTGTCTTGAGTTGAGTTTTGATTCCTTGTGTTTCTTGATTCCTTGTGTTTCTTGATTCCTTGTGTTTCTTGATTCCGTGTGTGTCTTGAATCCGTTTGTGTCTTGATTCCTTGTGTTTCTTGATTCCGTGTGTGCCTTGATTCCTTGTGTGTCTTGATTCCTTGTGTTTCTTGATTCAGTGTGTGTCTTGATTCCGTGTGTGTCTTGATTCCGTCTGTGCCTTGATTCCTTGTGTTTCTTGACTTCTGTGTGTGTCTTGATTCCTTGTGTTTCTTGATTCCGTGTGTGTCTTGATTCCGTGTGTGTCTTGATTCCGTGTGTGTCTTGATTCCGTCTGTGCCTTGGTTCCTTGTGTTTCTTGATTCCATGTGTGTCTTGATTCTTGTGTTTCTTGATTCCGTGTGTGTCTTGATTCCGTTTGTGTCTTGATTCCTTGTGTTTCTTGATTCCGTGTGTGTCTTGATTCCGTTTGTGTCTTGATTCCTTGTGTTTCTTGATTCCGTGTGTGTCTTGATTCCGTCTGTGCCTTGATTCCTTGTGTTTCTTGATTCCGTGTGTGTCTTGATTCCTTGTGTGTCTTGATTCCGTCTGTGCCTTGATTCCTTGTGTTTCTTGATTCCGAATGTGTCTTGGTTCCGTGTGTGTCTTGATTCCGTGTGTGTCTTGATTCCGTGTGTGTCTTGATTCCGTCTGTGCCTTGATTCCTTGTGTTTCTTGATTCCGTGTGTATCTTGATTCCGTTTGTGTCTTGATTCCTTGTGTTTCTTGATTCCGTGTGTGCCTTGATTCCTTGTGTTTCTTGATTCCGTGTGTGTCTTGATTCCGTGTGTGTCTTGATTCCGTGTGTTTCTTGATTCCGTGTGTGTCTTGATTCCGTGTGTGTCCTTGATTCCGTGTGTGTCTTGATTCCGTGTGTGTCCTGATTCCTTGTGTTTCTTGATTCCTTGTGTGTCTTGATTCCGTCTGTGCCTTCATTCCTTGTGTTTCTTGATTCCGAGTGTGTCTTGATTCCGTGTGTTTCTTGATTCCGTGTGTGTCTTGATTCCGTGTGTGTCTTGATTCCGTGTGTGTCTTGATTCCGTCTGTGCCTTGATTCCTTGTGTTTCTTGATTCCGTGTGTGTCTTGATTCCGTTTGTGTCTTGATTCCTTGTGTCTCTTGTTCCGTGTGTGCCTTGATTCCTTGTGTTTCTTGATTCCGTGTGTGTCTTGATTCCGTTTGTGTCTTGATTCCTTGTGTCTCTTGATTCCGTGTGTGCCTTGATTTCTTGTGTTTCTTGATTCCTTGTGTGTCTTGATTCCGTGTGTTTCTTGATTCCGTGTGTGTCTTGATTCCGTGTGTGTCTTGATTCCGTGTGTGTCTTGATTCCGTGTGGGTCCTGATTCCTTGTGTTTCTTTATTCCTTGTGTTTCTTGATTCCGTGTTTGTCTTGATTCCGTCTGTGCCTTGATTCCTTATGTGTCTTGATTTCGTGTGTGTCTCCTGAGTGTGTCTTGTTTCCGTGTGTGTCTTGATTCCGTATGTTCCCGTGTCCGTCAGAGTCTTAGGTTAGTCTTAGGTTAGGTTAGGTTAGGTTAGGTTAGTTAGTGTCCGTGTCAATGTCTATGTCATTGTCCCTGGGTTTTGAGTCCAGGATGCCATTTGTGTCCCCTCAAATTGCCTCCCTTATCTCCACCTTGGGATCGTGTCAGTGTCCATGTGTGTCTTGATTCTGTGTGTGTCTTGAGTCCGTGTGTATCTTGAGTCCGTTTGTGTCTTGATTCTGTGAGTGTCTTGAGTCCGTGTGTGTCTTGATTCTGGTGTGTCTTGAGTCCGTGTGTGTCTTGAGTACGTGTATTGATTCCGTGTGTCCGTGTCCGTTAGAGTCTATGAGTGTCCGTGTCCGTGTCCATTATCCCTGGGGTATTGAGTCCAGGATGCCATTTGTGTCCCCTCAAATTGCCTCCCTTATCTCCACCTTGGGATCGTGTCAGTGTCCATGTGGGTCTTGATTCCGTGTGTGTCTTGAGTCCGCGTGTGTCTTGAGTCCGTGTGTGTCTTGAGTCCGTGTGTGTCTTGAGTCCGTGTGTGTCTTGATTCCGCGTGTGTCTTGAGTCCGTGTGTGTCTTGAGTCCGTGTGTGTCTTTAGTCCGTGTGTGTCTTGAGTCCGCGTGTGTCTTGAGTCCGTGTGTGTCTTGATTCCGCGTGTGTCTTGAGTCCGCGTGTGTCTTGATTCCGTGTGTGGTCTTGAGTCCGCGTGTGTCTTGAGTCCGGTGTGTGTCTTGAGTCTGCGTGTGTCTTGAGTCCGTGTGTGTCTTGATTCCGCGTGTGTCTTGAGCCCTGTGTGTCCGGGTGTTCTTTGGGGTTTTGGGTCCAGGAAGCTATTGTGTCGACCCAAATTGCCTCCCTTCTCCCACCTGAAATCCAGGTGAATTTGAAAGACCTGCCCGAGGTCAGTGGATCCAGGTATCCGTCCGTGGGCCCCCGGATTTCAACCCTTCCCCACATTCAAGGGGTCAGTCAATCAATCTTCAGCTATCCAGAGAATCTATCGAAACTGATGCTCCTACAGGAGGGACACACAGATAAATCTGTGCCCTGTACTTGCAACCGTTCCGACAGGCTCGAACGCAGGTCTATCCGGATTAAGAACATGTTCTATCCGACTAGGCCACGCTGGAGTTGCCTTCTGAATCAAATTTTGCACTTGTATTTATATCTCGTAGTAAGGTTAGTTAGTGTCTATTTATCAACATTTGCAATGATTGACGTGTGAAGTTGTGAGTTTGTGTTGACAGATAGAAATTCATAACAGCTTATTCGATGAGGTTGCAGTCCAGTGAGGCAGTTTCATGAATGAATATTGGAGAATTTAGGCAAACTGACGTGTGTGTGTGTGTGTGTGTGTACTCACCTAGTTGTGTCTGCAGGATCGAGCATTGACTCTTGGATCCCGCCTTTCGAGCATCGGTTGTTTACAGCAATGACTCCTGTCCTATTTCCCTATCATACCTGGTTTTAAAATTATGAATAGTATTTGCTTCCACAACCTGTTCCTGAAGTGCATTCCATTTCCCCACTACTCTCACGCTAAAAGAAAATTTCCTAACATCTCTGTGACTCATCTGAGTTTCAAGCTTCCATCCATGTCCTCTCGTTCTGTTACTATTCCGTGTGAACATTTCGTCTATGTCCACTCTGTCAATTTCCTCTGAGTATCTTATACGTTCCTATCATGGTCCCCCCTCTCCCTTCTTCTTTCTAGTGTCGTAAGGCACAATTCCCTCAGGCGCTCTTCATACCCCATCCCTCGTAGCTCTGGGGACGAGTCTCGTTGCAAACCTCTGAACCTTTTCCAGTTTCATTATATGCTTCTTCAGATGGGGACTCCATGATGAGGCGGCATACTCTAAGACTGGCCTTACGTAGGCAGTGTAAAGCGCCCTAAATGCCTCCTTACTTAGGTTTCTGAATGATGTTCTAACTTTTGCCAGTGTAGAGTACGCTGCTGTCGTTATCCTATTAATATGTGCCTCAGGAGATAGATTAGGTGTTACGTCCACCCCAGGGTCTCTTTCACGCGTCGTTATAGGTAGGCTGTTCCCCTTCATTGTGTACTGTCCCTTTGGTCTCCTATCTCCTAGTCCCATTTCCATAACTTTACATTTGCTCGTGTTGAATTCTAGTAGCCATTTCTCTGACCATCTCTGCAATCTGTTCAGGTCCTCTTGGAGGATCCTGCAATCCTCATCTGTCACAACTCTTCTCATCAACTTTGCATCATCCGCAAACATCGACATGTAGGACTCTACGCCTGTAAACATGTCGTTAACATATACAAGAAATAGAATTGGTCCCAGCACCGATCCTTGTGGTACTCCACTTGTTACTGTTCGCCAGTCCGACTTCTCGCCCCTTACCGTAACTCTTTGGCTCCTTCCTGTTAGGTAGTTCCTTATCCATTCTAGGACCTTTCCCCCCACCCACGCCTGCCTCTCGAGCTTGAACGGCAGTCTCATGTGCGGTACTGTATCAAAGGCTTTTTGGCAGTCCAGAAATATGCAGTCTGCCCAACCATCTCTGTCCTGTCTTATCCTCGTTATTTTATCATAGAATTCCAGAAGGTTTATTAGGCACGATTTCCCTGTCCAGAACCCATGTTGATGTTTGTTCACAAACCTAATGTTCTCCAGGTGTGCAACCAGTCGCAGCCTAATTATTCTTTCCAGTATTTTACAGGGGATGCTTGTCAGTGATACAGGTCTGTAGTTAAGTGCCTCCTCCCTATCTCCTTTCATGAAGATCGGCACGACATTTGCCTTCTTCCAGCAACTGGGCAATTCTCCTGACATAAGTGACTCATTAAAGATCATTGCCAGAGGCACGCTGAGGGCCTGTGCTGCTTCTTTTAGTATCCACGGTGATACTTTGTCTGGTCCAACTGCTTTAGTTGCATCTAGAGTTGTCAACTGTTTCATTACCTCCTCTGCTGTCACCTCTATATCTGATAGTCTTTCATCTAGGGTAACCCCTTCCAACAATGGGAAGCTGCTCAGGCTCGGTAGTGAACACTCCATGGAAACTGGCATTCAGTGCCTCGCAGATTTCCTTGTCACTTTCAGTATATGCCCCCTCTGTCTTCCTTAGTCTTGTCACTTGGTCGTTCACCGACATTTTTCTTCTTATATGACTGTGTAGTAACTTGGGTTGTTTTTTCGCTTTAGATTGCAATATCGTTCTCATAGTCCCTTCCGATGTTCGTCTTATGTTAATGTAATCGTTCCTAGCTCTGTTGTATCTTCTTCTGTTGTCCTCTGTTCTTTGTCTTCTGTACTTCCTCCACTCCCGTCTGCTGGCCATTTTTGCTTCCTGACACTGTCTATTAAACCATGGGTTATTATATTCCTTCTTATTTTTTCCCTTTAACCGTTGGTATAAATCTCTCTTCGGCCTCCTGGCATTTCTGTATGACTAGGTCCATCATATCTTGGACTGTTTTTTCCTCTAATTTCTTCCTCCCACTGCACTTCACCCAGATAGTCCCTTATCCTCATATAGTCCCCTTTCCTGTAGTCAGCTCTCCTTTCCCAGATCTCTTGTCCCATGGTCATAAGTTTTGAATTCCATCATGTAGTGTCGTGTGTGTGTGTGTTGTGTGGTGTTGTGTGTGTGTGTGTGTGTGTGTGTGTGTGTTGTGTGTGTGTGTGTGTGTGTGTGTGTGTGTGTGTGTGTGTGTTTAAAGGTTATGTATTATTTAATATTAGTGTGGTGTGTGTGTGTGTCCAAATGAGTTTGTGAATGGTAAACAAGCAATCCAATACCTAATATGTGCTAATCTAGGGCCTCGTTTTGTATACATATATATATGTGTTACTAGGGAATGAAAATCCGGTTTGTTGTAATTCTAAGTTTTTTCAACAATAAATAGTACATACGCGAACGAACGGTTCGGCTGGGTAAGTATAGCGTTGTGTCGGCCATTTTCTCTGTTAGGCTGGGGTTGGGGGAAGGGGGGGGTTTGGTCTCTGGTAATTGTGGTATAGGGGTAGTTATATTTGGGCCTCGGTTGGGGGGTAGGGTGTTGGTAGGGGGGTGGGGGCCCAGGGAGCAGCAGAGGGGGGACCTGAGGAGAGGCATGGAGTTGCTAGTTAATCATTAAGATATTAATTTGTGGAGATAGGTTATATAAGGAAAGATGTTTAGGAAGGAATAAGAAAAAGTGTTTTGGAACTGATGAAAGTATATGAGTTATAGTGATTCATGTTAGAAGAAAGATATGTGCTTTAAAAGGTGAAGAGATTTGTAAAGGACTTTATCTGCTTAATAATATATTAATTAACGGTAAATGACCATTGGAGATAGATATTCAACAGCATAATGAGTGGACAAGTTTTAGCAGGAAGGCCGGCACAGAGAGAGAATGGACCGATAAATAGTTAGACATTTTTTCTCGAATGGTATACTCTAATAATCATAGGTACATATTTCAGAGCGCGACATTCGTGCGCGCGCGCGCGCACACACACACATATAAACACACACTCACACACACACACACACACACACACACACACACACACACACACACACACACACACACACACACACACACACATATATATACAAACATACATACAGTCTCGACAGTCAAATTGCAGAAACTGTCACAATTATGACAAGGATCACTCATATTGGATATATACACACACAGATAAATTCACGTGGATAAGTCACTCCAATTACACGTATGTACACACACAGACAACATATTTCAGTGAGTGTGGCCCATAGTATACATTAATACTCACACATGGCAGCCCATTCACTATTAATTGGTGTACATATTCATTCACACACATGTTTATGTGTCTCTTTCTTATAAAATACACACACACTGAAAGGAATCTTTGAGAACATTATATACCACATATGTCAGACCAATCCTGAAGTATGCAGCTCCAGCATGGAGTCCACATCTAGTCAAGCATAAGACTAAACTGGAAAAGGTTCAAAGGTTTGCCACCAGACTAGAACCCGAGCTAAGAGGTATGATCTACCAGGAGAGACTACGGGAATTAAACCTCACTTCGTTGGAAGACAGAAGAGTTAAGGGGGACATGATCACCACATTCAAGATTCTCATGGGAATCGATAAGGTAGATGAAGGTAGGCTATTTAACACAAAGGGCACACGTACTAGGGGACACAGGTGGAAACTGAGTGCCCAAATGAGACACAGAGATATTAGAAAGAACTTTTTTAGTGTCAGAGTAGTTGACAAATGGAATGCATTAGGAAGTGATGTGGTGGAGGCTGACTCCATACACAGTTTCAAGTGTAGATATGATAGAGCCCAATAGGCTCAGGAACTAGTACTCCTGTTGATTGACGGTTGAGAGGCGGGACCAAAGAGCCAGAGCTCAACCCCCGCAAGCACAATAAGGTGAGTACAATTAGGTGAGTACACACAAACTCATTGTTAATTTTCCCTGGAACACAACCCGACAAACCGTTTAACAACCAGGTACCCATTCACTGCTTCGTGAAGATAATCGTTAAGTTAAGGATTGGTGCCTAGTCAATCCGCTCTTCCCCTGCCAGCCAGGATATGAACCCAGGCGAAATCGCTTGCGAAGCGCGAGGTGAGTGCCTTACCACTGATCCACAGGGACTGCCCAAATATGAATGCCATCAGCAGCACTAGCAGTTGGTGTTACCAGGCAGGTTACCCATCCAATTACTAACCAAATTGAAAGTTGCTTAACTTGGCTAATGGGACGAGAAGCAGTGTCCTTTAAGTGGTAGTATGGCCGTTGTTATTGTATACAAGTGGTAACCAATAACTTGTGAGTGAGTGAGTGAGTGAGTGATGATAATGGTAACTGCGGCGGAGGATACTCACACATACCAGCCAATTCTCCATTAATGATAGTTTTATAGTCAAACAAACCAACCAAAAGTGGACTATTGCACCAACATGGAAATGTTTGGATGCCATTGATCTCGCACAAATCGCTTATAAATGCCACCCGCCGCTAATTATAAAACCTAAACAATCCTCTTCTAATCACGAATGATTACTCTTAGGCCTTGGATTATGTTCACTTAGGCTTCATTGAGTCAATACATATAACTTCTTTGAGTCGGGGGACAGGCAGACAGGCAGTCTATATATACATGTTAGGCTTATAAAGTGGTCTCCAACACCCACCCCACAAGGTTAAACTAACCCTCACTCACCAGGATGCTAGTAGCTCACTAACTCCTGGATACCTATTTACTGCTAGGTGAACAGGTGCATTGGGTGATAGGAAACGCTACCAACAATTACAGCCCTGCCCGACCGCGATTCGAACCCTGGAATCCCTTATTGAGAGTCGAGAAGGAACACATCATTCATGTTACATATATGTGTACTCACCTATTTGTGCCAGGAGGATCGAGCATTAATCTTAGAGTCTGCCTTTAAGCCGTCAGTTGTTTATAGCAATAACTCTTGGCCTATTTCCTAACTTAACCTAGCCTAACCTATACCCTACCCTAACCTATAACCTACCACAATCTAAAACCAAACCTAATATAACCTAACCTAATCTAAACCTAACCTAGCCTACACCTAAACCCAATCTACCTAACTTACCTAACTAAGCTAACCTAACCAAACCTAACCTAACTAACCTAACCTAACTAACCTAACCTAACCTAACCTAACTAACCTAACCTAACTAATCTAACCTAACCTAACTAACGTAACCTAACCTAACCTAACCTAACCAAACCTAACCTAACTAACCTAACCTAACCTAATCTATCCTAACTTAACTAACCTAACCTAAACCTAACCAAACCTAACCTAACTAACCTAACCTAACCTAACCTAACCTAAACCTAACCTAACCTAACTTAACCAAACCTAACCTAACCAAACTTAACCTAACCTAACCTAACCTAACCAAACCTAACCTAACTAACCTAACCTAACCTAACTAACCTAACCTAAACCTAACCAAACCTAACCTAACTAACCTAACCAAACTTAACCTAACCTAACCAAACTTAACCTAGCCTAACCAAACTTAACCTAACCTAGGGGCTGGTCCCAAACCTGCACACAGAAATAACATCTCATGAGACCAGAAGACATGGCAGGATGTGCAGAATACCCCCGTTGAAAAACAGAGGTGCAACTGGTACTCTGAGAGAGAACTCTATCAACATCAGAGGTCCGAGACTGTTCAACACGCTTCCACTACACATAAGGGGCATAACTGGCCGACCCCTCACAGTGTTCAAGAGAGAACTGGATAAGCACCTCCAAAGGATACCTGATCAACCAGGCTGTGACTCATACGTCAGGCTGCGAGTAGCCGCGTCCAACAGCCTGGTTGATCAGTCCGGCAACCAGGAAGCCTGGTCGACGACCGGGCCGCGGGGACGCTAAGCCCCGGAAGCACCTCAAGGTAAGGTAACCTAACCTAACCTAACCAAACCTAACCTAACTAACCTAACCTAACCTAACTAACCTAACCTAAACCTAACCAAACCTAACCTAACTAACCTAACCAAACTTAACCTAACCTAACCAAACTTAACCTAACCTAACCTAACCTAATCTAACCTAACCAAACCTAACCTAACCAAACTTAACCTAACCTAACCTAACCTAACCTAACCTAACCAAACTTAACCTAACCTAACCTAACCAACACCCACCTCACAAGATCGAACACCTAAACTGACCCTGACTGACCCTCACCAGGATGCAATCCTACATGAAGCTCACAACTCCTGGATACCTGTTTACTGCTAGGAGAACAGAGGCATTAGGTGATAGGAAACGCTACCAATAATTTCAGTCCTGCCTGGCCGGGTTTCGATCCAGGAATCCCCGATCGTTAGTCTAGAAGGAACACATACATGTTTCATATTTCTGTGTACTCACCTATTTGTACTTGCAGGACTGAGCATCAGTTTTTGAACGCTGACAATATAGCCGCCGGTTGTTAAAAGCAATGACTCCTGGTCTATTTTCCTGTCATATCAACTTTTAAAATTATGAATGGAGTTTGCATCTACAACTGTGGGTTTTTGTAAGTTTGTTCTCACCTAGTTGTATTCACCTAGTTGTGTTTGCTAGGTTTGATATTCAGATCTTTGGTCCCACCTCTCAACCATCAATCAATTGCCCAAGTAGTTTTCCAGAAGTTATGTAACTCATAACTCTCAGCTCTGTTAGAAAAAAGGCTGGGGCTGCATATTCAATTATTTGTCTCGCATAGGTTGAAAAAAAGGTTCATTCTTCTTTACACGTTAGAAATGTTACTTTGAACATGTTCTATCCAAGTCGGATAGAACATATTCTTAATCCGGATAGACCTGCGTTCGAGCCTGTCGAAACGGTTGCAATTACAGGGCATATATTGTCCTCTCCTGTAGCAGCATCAGGTTCGATAGATTCTCTGGACAGCCGATGATTGACCTTCTGGCAGTTCTCACGTTGACAAATTTAAAACTGTTTTTTTGATAAAAATAAACGGCACATTCCTTAGATGTTTAAATTTTTTATCTCTGTCCGTGTATGTGTCTTGAGTTGAATTTTGATTCCTTGTGTTTCTTGATTCCTTGTGTTTCTTGAATCCTTGTGTTTCTTGATTCCGTGTGTGTCTTGAATCCGTTTGTGTCTTGATTCCTTGTGTTTCTTGATTCCGTGTGTGCCTTGATTCCTTGTGTGTCTTGATTCCTTGTGTTTCTTGATTCAGTGTGTGTCTTGATTCCGTGTGTGTCTTGATTCCGTCTGTGCCTTGATTCCTTGTGTTTCTTGATTCTGTGTGTGTCTTGATTCCTTGTGTTTCTTGATTCCGTGTGTGTCTTGATTCCGTGTGTGTCTTGATTCCGTGTGTGTCTTGATTCCGTCTGTGCCTTGGTTCCTTGTGTTTCTTGATTCCATGTGTGTCTTGATTCCTTGTGTTTCTTGATTCCGTGTGTGTCTTGATTCCGTTTGTGTCTTGATTCCTTGTGTTTCTTGATTCCGTGTGTGTCTTGATTCCGTTTGTGTCTTGATTCCTTGTGTTTCTTGATTCCGTGTGTGTCTTGATTCCGTCTGTGCCTTGATTCCTTGTGTTTCTTGATTCCGTGTGTGTCTTGATTCCTTGTGTGTCTTGATTCCGTCTGTGCCTTGATTCCTTGTGTTTCTTGATTCCGAATGTGTCTTGGTTCCGTGTGTGTCTTGATTCCGTGTGTGTCTTGATTCCGTGTGTGTCTTGATTCCGTCTGTGCCTTGATTCCTTGTGTTTCTTGATTCCGTGTGTGTCTTGATTCCGTTTGTGTCTTGATTCCTTGTGTTTCTTGATTCCGTGTGTGCCTTGATTCCTTGTGTTTCTTGATTCCGTGTGTGTGTGTCTTGATTCCGTGTGTTTCTTGATTCCGTGTGTGTCTTGATTCCGTGTGTGTCTTGATTCCGTGTGTGTCTTGATTCCGTGTGTGTCCTGATTCCTTGTGTTTCTTGATTCCTTGTGTTTCTTGATTCCGTGTGTGTCTTGATTCCTTGTGTTTCTTGATTCCGTGAGTGTCTTGATTCCTTGTGTGTCTTGATTCCGTCTGTGCCTTCATTCCTTGTGTTTCTTGATTCCGAGTGTGTCTTGATTCCGTGTGTTTCTTGATTCCGTGTGTGTCTTGATTCCGTGTGTGTCTTGATTCCGTGTGTGTCTTGATTCCGTGTGTGTCTTGATTCCGTCTGTGCCTTGATTCCTTGTGTTTCTTGATTCCGTGTGTGTCTTGATTCCGTTTGTGTCTTGATTCCTTGTGTCTCTTGTTTCCGTGTGTGCCTTGATTCCTTGTGTTTCTTGATTCCGTGTGTGTCTTGATTCCGTTTGTGTCTTGATTCCTTGTGTCTCTTGATTCCGTGTGTGCCTTGATTTCTTGTGTTTCTTGATTCCTTGTGTGTCTTGATTCCGTGTGTTTCTTGATTCCGTGTGTGTCTTGATTCCGTGTGTGTCTTGATTCCGTGTGTGTCTTGATTCCGTGTGGGTCCTGATTCCTTGTGTTTCTTTATTCCTTGTGTTTCTTGATTCCGTGTTTGTCTTGATTCCGTCTGTGCCTTGATTCCTTATGTGTCTTGATTTCGTGTGTGTCTCCTGAGTGTGTCTCTTGTTTCCGTGTGTGTCTTGATTCCGTATGTTCCCGTGTCCGTCAGAGTCTTAGGTTAGTCTTAGGTTAGGTTAGGTTAGGTTAGTTAGTGTCCGTGTCAATGTCTATGTCATTGTCCCTGGGGTTTTGAGTCCAGGATGCCATTTGTGTCCCCAAATTGCCTCCCTTATCTCCACCTTGGGATCGTGTCAGTGTCCATGTGTGTCTTGATTCTGTGTGTGTCTTGAGTCCGTGTGTATCTTGAGTCCGTTTGTGTCTTGATTCTGTGAGTGTCTTGATTCCGTGTGTGTCTTGATTCTGTGTGTGTCTTGAGTCCGTGTGTGTCTTGAGTTCGTGTATTGATTCCGTGTGTCCGTGTCCGTTAGAGTCTATGAGTGTCCGTGTCCGTGTCCGTGTCCGTGTCATTATCCCTGGGGTATTGAGTCCAGGATGCCATTTGTGTCCCCTCAAATTGCCTCCCTTATCTCCACCTTGGGATCGTGTCAGTGTCCATGTGTGTCTTGATTCCGTGTGTGTCTTGAGTCCGCGTGTGTCTTGAGTCCGTGTGTGTCTTGAGTCCGTGTGTGTCTTGAGTCCGTGTGTGTCTTGATTCCGCGTGTGTCTTGAGTCCGTGTGTCTCTTGAGTCCGTGTGTGTCTTTAGTCCGTGTGTGTCTTGAGTCCGCGTGTGTCTTGAGTCCGTGTGTGTCTTGATTCCGCGTGTGTCTTGAGTCCGCGTGTGTCTTGATTCCGTGTGTGTCTTGAGTCCGCGTGTGTCTTGAGTCCGTGTGTGTCTTGAGTCTGCGTGTGTCTTGAGTCCGTGTGTGTCTTGATTCCGCGTGTGTCTTGAGTCCTGTGTGTCCGGGTGTCTTTGGGGTTTTGGGTCCAGGAAGCTATTTGTGTCGACCCAAATTGCCTCCCTTCTCCCCACCTGAAATCCAGGTGAATTGAAAGACCTGCCCGAGGTCAGTGGATCCAGGTATCCGTCCGTGGGCCCCCGGATTTCAACCCTTCCCCACATTCCAAGGGGTCAGTCAATCAATCTTCAGCTATCCAGAGAATCTATCGAAACTGATGCTCCTACAGGAGGGGACACACAGATAAATCTGTGCCCTGTACTTGCAACCGTTCCGACAGGCTCGAACGCAGGTCTATCCGGATTAAGAACATGTTCTATCCGACTAGGCCACGCTGGAGTTGCCTTCTGAATCAAATTTTGCACTTGTATTTATATCTCGTAGTAAGGTTAGTTAGTGTCTATTTATCAACATTTGCAATGATTGACGTGTGAAGTTGTGAGTTTGTGTTGACAGATAGAAATTCATAACAGCTTATTCGATGAGGTTGCAGTCCAGTGAGGCAGTTTCATGAATGAATATTGGAGAATTTAGGCAAACTGACGTGTGTGTGTGTGTGTGTGTGTACTCACCTAGTTGTGTCTGCAGGATCGAGCATTGACTCTTGGATCCCGCCTTTCGAGCATCGGTTGTTTACAGCAATGACTCCTGTCCTATTTCCCTATCATACCTGGTTTTAAAATTATGAATAGTATTTGCTTCCACAACCTGTTCCTGAAGTGCATTCCATTTCCCCACTACTCTCACGCTAAAAGAAAATTTCCTAACATCTCTGTGACTCATCTGAGTTTCAAGCTTCCATCCATGTCCTCTCGTTCTGTTACTATTCCGTGTGAACATTTCGTCTATGTCCACTCTGTCAATTCCTCTGAGTATCTTATACGTTCCTATCATGTCCCCCCTCTCCCTTCTTCTTTCTAGTGTCGTAAGGCACAATTCCCTCAGGCGCTCTTCATACCCCATCCCTCGTAGCTCTGGGACGAGTCTCGTTGCAAACCTCTGAACCTTTTCCAGTTTCATTATATGCTTCTTCAGATGGGGACTCCATGATGAGGCGGCATACTCTAAGACTGGCCTTACGTAGGCAGTGTAAAGCGCCCTAAATGCCTCCTTACTTAGGTTTCTGAATGATGTTCTAACTTTTGCCAGTGTAGAGTACGCTGCTGTCGTTATCCTATTAATATGTGCCTCAGGAGATAGATTAGGTGTTACGTCCACCCCCAGGTCTCTTTCACGCGTCGTTACAGGTAGGCTGTTCCCCTTCATTGTGTACTGTCCCTTTGGTCTCCTATCTCCTAGTCCCATTTCCATAACTTTACATTTGCTCGTGTTGAATTCTAGTAGCCATTTCTCTGACCATCTCTGCAATCTGTTCAGGTCCTCTTGGAGGATCCTGCAATCCTCATCTGTCACAACTCTTCTCATCAACTTTGCATCATCCGCAAACATCGACATGTAGGACTCTACGCCTGTAAACATGTCGTTAACATATACAAGAAATAGAATTGGTCCCAGCACCGATCCTTGTGGTACTCCACTTGTTACTGTTCGCCAGTCCGACTTCTCGCCCCTTACCGTAACTCTTTGGCTCCTTCCTGTTAGGTAGTTCCTTATCCATTCTAGGACCTTTCCCCACCACCGCCTGCCTCTCGAGCTTGAACAGCAGTCTCATGTGCGGTACTGTATCAAAGGCTTTTTGGCAGTCCAGAAATATGCAGTCTGCCCAACCATCTCTGTCCTGTCTTATCCTCGTTATTTTATCATAGAATTCCAGAAGGTTTATTAGGCACGATTTCCCTGTCCAGAACCCATGTTGATGTTTGTTCACAAACCTAATGTTCTCCAGGTGTGCAACCAGTCGCAGCCTAATTATTCTTTCCAGTATTTTACAGGGGATGCTTGTCAGTGATACAGGTCTGTAGTTAGGTGCCTCCTCCCTATCTCCTTTCTTGAAGATCGGCACGACATTTGCCTTCTTCCAGCAACTGGGCAATTCTCCTGACATAAGTGACTCATTAAAGATCATTGCCAGAGGCACGCTGAGGGCCTGTGCTGCTTCTTTTAGTATCCACGGTGATACTTTGTCTGGTCCAACTGCTTTAGTTGCATCTAGAGTTGTCAACTGTTTCATTACCTCCTCTGCTGTCACCTCTATATCTGATAGTCTTTCATCTAGGGTAACCCCTTCCAACAATGGGAGCTGCTCAGGCTCGGTAGTGAACACTCCATGGAAACTGGCATTCAGTGCCTCGCAGATTTCCTTGTCACTTTCAGTATATGCCCCCTCTGTCTTCCTTAGTCTTGTCACTTGGTCGTTCACCGACATTTTTCTTCTTATATGACTGTGTAGTAACTTGGGTTGTTTTTTCGCTTTGATTGCAATATCGTTCTCATAGTCCCTTTCCGATGTTCGTCTTATGTTAATGTAATCGTTCCTAGCTCTGTTGTATCTGCTTCTGTTGTCCTCTGTTCTTTGTCTTCTGTACTTCCTCCACTCCCGTCTGCTGGCCATTTTTGCTTCCTGACACTGTCTATTAAACCATGGGTTATTATATTCCTTCTTATTTTTTCCCTTTACCGTTGGTATAAATCTCTCTTCGGCCTCCTGGCATTTCTGTATGACTAGGTCCATCATATCTTGGACTGTTTTTCCTCTAATTTCTTCCTCCCACTGCACTTCACCCAGATAGTCCCTTATCCTCATATAGTCCCCTTTCCTGTAGTCAGCTCTCCTTTCCCAGATCTCTTGTCCCATGGTCATAAGTTTGAATTCCATCATGTAGTGTGTGTGTGTGTGTGTGTGTGTGTGTGTGTGTGTGTGTGTGTGTGTGTTGTGTGTGTGTGTGTGTGTGTGTGTGTGTGTGTGTGTGTGTGTTTAAAGGTATGTATTATTTAATATTTAGTGTGGTGTGTGTGTGTGTCCAAATGAGTTTGTGAATGGTAAACAAGCAATCCAATACCTAATATGTGCTAATCTAGGCCTCGTTTTGTATACATATATATATGTGTTTACTAGGGAATGAAAATCCGGTTTGTTTAATTCTAAGTTTTTTCAACAATAAATAGTACATACGCGAACGAACGGTTCGGCTGGGTAAGTATAGCGTTGTGGCGGCCATTTTCTCTGTTAGGCTGGGGTTGGGGGAAGGGGGGGGTTGGTCTCTGGTAATTGTGGTATAGGGGTAGTTATATTTGGGCCTCGGTTGGGGGGTAGGGTGTTGGTAGGGGGGTGGGGCCCAGGGAGCAGCAGAGGGGGGACCTGAGGGAGAGGCATGGAGTTGCTAGTTAATCATTAAGATATTAATTTGTGGAGATAGGTTATATAAGGAAAGATGTTTAGGAAGGAATAAGAAAAGTGTTTGGAACTGATGAAAGTATATGAGTTATAGTGATTCATGTTAGAAGAAAGATATGTGCTTTAAAAGGTGAAGAGATTTGTAAAGGACTTTATCTGCTTAATAATATATTAATTAACGGTAAATGACCATTGGAGATAGATATTCAACAGCATAATGAGTGGACAAGTTTTAGCAGGAAGGCCGGCACAGAGAGAGAGAATGGACCGATAAATAGTTAGACATTTTTTCTCGAATGGTATACTCTAATAATCATAGGTACATATTTCAGAGCGCGACATTCGTGCGCGCGCGCGCGCACACACACATATAAACACACACTCACACACACACACACACACACACACACACACACACACACACACACACACACACACACACACACACACACACACACACACACACAACCTACCGGGGTAGGGGAACAGCCTACCTGTAACGACGCGTGAAAGAGACCTGGGGGTGGACGTAACACCTAATCTATCTCCTGAGGCACATATTAATAGGATAACGACAGCAGCGTACTCTACACTGGCAAAAGTTAGAACATCATTCAGAAACCTAAGTAAGGAGGCATTTAGGGCGCTTTACACTGCCTACGTAAGGCCAGTCTTAGAGTATGCCGCCTCATCATGGAGTCCCCATCTGAAGAAGCATATAATGAAACTGGAAAAGGTTCAGAGGTTTGCAACGAGACTCGTCCCAGAGCTACGAGGGATGGGGTATGAAGAGCGCCTGAGGGAACTGTGCCTTACGACACTAGAAAGAAGAAGGGAGAGGGGGACATGATAGGAACGTATAAGATACTCAGAGGAATTGACAGAGTGGACATAGACGAAATGTTCACACGAATAGTAACAGAACGAGAGGACATGGATGGAAGCTTGAAACTCAGATGAGTCACAGAGATGTAAGGAAGTTTCTTTTAGCGTGAGAGTAGTGGGGAAATGGAATGCACTTCAGGAACAGGTTGTGGAAGCAAATACTATTCATAATTTTAAAACCAGGTATGATAGGGAAATGGGACAGGAGTCATTGCTGTAAACAACCGATGCTCGAAAGGCGGGATCCAAGAGTCAATGCTCGATCCTGCAAGCACATATAGGTGAGTACACACACACACACACACACATATATATATACAAACATACATACAGTCTCGACAGTCAAATTGCAGAAACTGTCACAATTATGACAAGGATCACTCATATTGGATATATACACACACAGATAAATTCACGTGGATAAGTCACTCCAATTACACGTATGTACACACACAGACAACATATTTCAGTGAGTGTGGCCCATAGTATACATTAATACTCACACATGGCAGCCCATTCACTATTAATTGGTGTACATATTCATTCACACACATGTTAATGTGTCTCTTTCTTATAAAATACACACACACTGAAAGGAATCTTTGAGAACATTATATACCACATATGTCAGACCAATCCTGAAGTATGCAGCTCCAGCATGGAGTCCACATCTAGTCAAGCATAAGACTAAACTGGAAAAGGTTCAAAGGTTTGCCACCAGACTAGACCCGAGCTAAGAGGTATGAGCTACGAGGAGAGACTACGGGAATTAAACCTCACTTCGTTGGAAGACAGAAGAGTTAAGGGGGACATGATCACCACATTCAAGATTCTCATGGGAATCGATAAGGTAGATGAAGGTAGGCTATTTAACACAAGGGCACACGTACTAGGGGACACAGGTGGAAACTGAGTGCCCAAATGAGACACAGAGATATTAGAAAGAACTTTTTTAGTGTCAGAGTAGTTGACAAATGGAATGCATTAGGAAGTGATGTGGTGGAGGCTGACTCCATACACAGTTTCAAGTGTAGATATGATAGAGCCCAATAGGCTCAGGAACTAGTACTCCTGTTGATTGACGGTTGAGAGGCGGGACCAAAGAGCCAGAGCTCAACCCCCGCAAGCACAATAAGGTGAGTACAATTAGGTGAGTACACACAAACTCATTGTTAATTTTCCCTGGAACACAACCCGACAAACCGTTTAACAACCAGGTACCCATTCACTGCTTCGTGAAGATAATCGTTAAGTTAAGGATTGGTGCCTAGTCAATCCGCTCTTCCCCTGCCAGCCAGGATATGAACCCAGGCGAAATCGCTTGCGAAGCGCGAGGTGAGTGCCTTACCACTGATCCACAGGGACTGCCCAAATATGAATGCCATCAGCAGCACTAGCAGTTGGTGTTACCAGGCAGGTTACCCATCCAATTACTAACCAAATTGAAAGTTGCTTAACTTGGCTAATGGGACGAGAAGCAGTGTCCTTTAAGTGGTAGTATGGCCGTTGTTATTGTATACAAGTGGTAACCAATAACTTGTGAGTGAGTGAGTGAGTGAGTGATGATAATGGTAACTGCGGCGGAGGATACTCACACATACCAGCCAATTCTCCATTAATGATAGTTCTTATAGTCAAACAAACCAACCAAAAGTGGACTATTGCACCAACATGGAAATGTTTGGATGCCATTGATCTCGCACAAATCGCTTATAAATGCCACCCGCCGCTATTTATAAAACCTAAACAATCCTCTTCTAAGCACGAATGATTACTCTTAGGCCTTGGATTATGTTCACTTAGGCTTCATTGAGTCAATACATATAACTTCTTTGAGTCGGGGGACAGGCAGACAGGCAGTCTATATATACATGTTAGGCTTATAAAGTGGTCTCCAACACCCACCCCACAAGGTTAAACTAACCCTCACTCACCAGGATGCTAGTAGCTCACTAACTCCTGGATACCTATTTACTGCTAGGTGAACAGGTGCATTGGGTGATAGGAAACGCTACCAACAATTACAGCCCTGCCCGACCGCGATTCGAACCCTGGAATCCCTTATTGAGAGTCGAGAAGGAACACATCATTCATGTTACATATATGTGTACTCACCTATTTGCCAGGAGGATCGAGCATTAATCTTAGAGTCTGCCTTTAAGCCGTCAGTTGTTTATAGCAATAACTCTTGGCCTATTTCCTAACTTAACCTAGCCTAGCCTATACCCTACCCTAACCTATAACCTACCACAATCTAAAACCAAACCTAATATAACCTAACCTAATCTAAACCTAACCTAGCCTACACCTAAACCCAATCTACCTAACTTACCTAACTAAGCTAACCTAACCAAACCTAACCTAACTAACCTAACCTAACTAACCTAACCTAACCTAACCTAACTAACCTAACCTAACTAATCTAACCTAACCTAACTAACGTAACCTAACCTAACCTAACCTAACCTAACCAAACCTAACCTAACTAACCTAACCTAACCTAATCTATCCTAACTTAACTAACCTAACCTAAACCTAACCAAACCTAACCTACCTAACCTAACCTAACCTAACCTAACCTAAACCTAACCTAACCTAACTTAACCAAACCTAACCTAACCAAACTTAACCTAACCTAACCTAACCTAACCAAACCTAACCTAACTAACCTAACCTAACCTAACTAACCTAACCTAAACCTAACCAAACCTAACCTAACTAACCTAACCAAACTTAACCTAACCTAACCAAACTTAACCTAGCCTAACCAAACTTAACCTAACCTAGGGGCTGGTCCCAAACTGCACACAGAAATAACATCTCATGAGACCAGAAGACATGGCAGGATGTGCAGAATACCCCCGTTGAAAAACAGAGGTGCAACTGGTACTCTGAGAGAGAACTCTATCAACATCAGAGGTCCGAGACTGTTCAACACGCTTCCACTACACATAAGGGGCATAACTGGCCGACCCCTCACAGTGTTCAAGAGAGAACTGGATAAGCACCTCCAAAGGATACCTGATCAACCAGGCTGTGACTCATACGTCAGGCTGCGAGTAGCCGCGTCCAACAGCCTGGTTGATCAGTCCGGCAACCAGGAAGCCTGGTCGACGACCGGGCCGCGGGACGCTAAGCCCCGGAAGCACCTCAAGGTAAGGTAACCTAACCTAACCTAACCAAACCTAACCTAACTAACCTAACCTAACCTAACTAACCTAACCTAAACCTAACCAAACCTAACCTAACTAACCTAACCAAACTTAACCTAACCTAACCAAACTTAACCTAACCTAACCAAACTTAACCTAACCTAACCTAACCTAATCTAACCTAACCAAACCTAACCTAACCAAACTTAACCTAACCTAACCTAACCTAACCTAACCTAACCAAACTTAACCTAACCTAACCTAACCAACACCCACCTCACAAGATCGAACACCTAAACTGACCCTGACTGACCCTCACCAGGATGCAATCCTACATGAAGCTCACAACTCCTGGATACCTGTTTACTGCTAGGAGAACAGAGGCATTAGGTGATAGGAAACGCTACCAATAATTTCAGTCCTGCCTGGCCGGGTTTCGATCCAGGAATCCCCGATCGTTAGTCTAGAAGGAACACATACATGTTTCATATTTCTGTGTACTCACCTATTTGTACTTGCAGGACTGAGCATCAGTTTTTGAACGCTGACAATATAGCCGCCGGTTGTTTAAAGCAATGACTCCTGGTCTATTTTCCTGTCATATCAACTTTTAAAATTATGAATGGAGTTTGCATCTACAACTGTGGGTTTTTGTAAGTTTGTTCTCACCTAGTTGTATTCACCTAGTTGTGTTTGCTAGGTTTGATATTCAGATCTTTGGTCCCACCTCTCAACCATCAATCAATTGCCCAAGTAGTTTTCCAGAAGTTATGTAACTCATAACTCTCAGCTCTGTTGGAAAAAAGGCTGGGGCTGCATATTCAATTATTTGTCTCGCATAGGTTGAAAAAAAGGTTCATTCTTCTTTACACGTTAGAAATGTTACTTTGAACATGTTCTATCCAAGTCGGATAGAACATATTCTTAATCCGGATAGACCTGCGTTCGAGCCTGTCGAAACGGTTGCAATTACAGGGCATATATTGTCCTCTCCTGTAGCAGCATCAGGTTCGATAGATTCTCTGGACAGCCGATGATTGACCTTCTGGCAGTTCTCACGTTGACAAATTTAAAACTGTTTTTTTGATAAAAAAAACGGCACATTCCTTAGATGTTTAAATTTTTTATCTCTGTCCGTGTATGTGTCTTGAGTTGAATTTTGATTCCTTGTGTTTCTTGATTCCTTGTGTTTCTTGATTCCTTGTGTTTCTTGATTCCGTGTGTGTCTTGAATCCGTTTGTGTCTTGATTCCTTGTGTTTCTTGATTCCGTGTGTGCCTTGATTCCTTGTGTGTCTTGATTCCTTGTGTTTCTTGATTCAGTGTGTGTCTTGATTCCGTGTGTGTCTTGATTCCGTCTGTGCCTTGATTCCTTGTGTTTCTTGATTCTGTGTGTGTCTTGATTCCTTGTGTTTCTTGATTCCGTGTGTGTCTTGATTCCGTGTGTGTCTTGATTCCGTGTGTGTCTTGATTCCGTCTGTGCCTTGGTTCCTTGTGTTTCTTGATTCCATGTGTGTCTTGATTCCTTGTGTTTCTTGATTCCGTGTGTGTCTTGATTCCGTTTGTGTCTTGATTCCTTGTGTTTCTTGATTCCGTGTGTGTCTTGATTCCGTTTGTGTCTTGATTCCTTGTGTTTCTTGATTCCGTGTGTGTCTTGATTCCGTCTGTGCCTTGATTCCTTGTGTTTCTTGATTCCGTGTGTGTCTTGATTCCTTGTGTGTCTTGATTCCGTCTGTGCCTTGATTCCTTGTGTTTCTTGATTCCGAATGTGTCTTGGTTCCGTGTGTGTCTTGATTCCGTGTGTGTCTTGATTCCGTGTGTGTCTTGATTCCGTCTGTGCCTTGATTCCTTGTGTTTCTTGATTCCGTGTGTGTCTTGATTCCGTTTGTGTCTTGATTCCTTGTGTTTCTTGATTCCGTGTGTGTGCTTGATTCCTTGTGTTTCTTGATTCCGTGTGTGTCTTGATTCCGTGTGTGTCTTGATTCCGTGTGTTTCTTGATTCCGTGTGTGTCTTGATTCCGTGTGTGTCTTGATTCCGTGTGTGTCTTGATTCCGTTGTGTCCTGATTCCTTGTGTTTCTTGATTCCTTGTGTTTCTTGATTCCGTGTGTGTCTTGATTCCTTGTGTTTCTTGATTCCGTGAGTGTCTTGATTCCTTGTGTGTCTTGATTCCGTCTGTGCCTTCATTCCTTGTGTTTCTTGATTCCGAGTGTGTCTTGATTCCGTGTGTTTCTTGATTCCGTGTGTGTCTTGATTCCGTGTGTGTCTTGATTCCGTCTGTGCCTTGATTCCTTGTGTTTCTTGATTCCGTGTGTGTCTTGATTCCGTTTGTGTCTTGATTCCTTGTGTCTCTTGTTTCCGTGTGTGCCTTGATTCCTTGTGTTTCTTGATTCCGTGTGTGTCTTGATTCCGTTTGTGTCTTGATTCCTTGTGTCTCTTGATTCCGTGTGTGCCTTGATTTCTTGTGTTTCTTGATTCCTTGTGTGTCTTGATTCCGTGTGTTTCTTGATTCCGTGTGTGTCTTGATTCCGTGTGTGTCTTGATTCCGTGTGGGTCCTGATTCCTTGTGTTTCTTGATTCCTTGTGTTTCTTGATTCCGTGTTTGTCTTGATTCCGTCTGTGCCTTGATTCCTTATGTGTCTTGATTTCGTGTGTGTCTCCTGAGTGTGTCTTGTTTCCGCGTGTGTCTTGATTCCGTATGTTCCCGTGTCCGTCAGAGTCTTAGGTTAGTCTTAGGTTAGGTTAGGTTAGGTTAGTTAATGTCCGTGTCAATGTCTATGTCATTGTCCCTGGGGTTTTGAGTCCAGGATGCCATTTGTGTCCCCTCAAATTGCCTCCCTTATCTCCACCTTGGGATCGTGTCAGTGTCCATGTGTGTCTTGATTCTGTGTGTGTCTTGAGTCCGTGTGTATCTTGAGTCCGTTTGTGTCTTGATTCTGTGAGTGTCTTGAGTCCGTGTGTGTCTTGATTCTGTGTGTCTTGAGTCCGTGTGTGTCTTGAGTACGTGTTTTGATTCCGTGTGTCCGTGTCCGTTAGAGTCTATGAGTGTCCGTGTCCGTGTCCGTGTCCGTGTCATTATCCCTGGGGTATTGAGTCCAGGATGCCATTTGTGTCCCCTCAAATTGCCTCCCTTATCTCCACCTTGGGATCGTGTCAGTGTCCATGTGTGTCTTGATTCCGTGTGTCTTGAGTCCGCGTGTGTCTTGAGTCCGTGTGTGTCTTGAGTCCGTGTGTGTCTTGAGTCCGTGTGTGTCTTGATTCCGCGTGTGTCTTGAGTCCGTGTGTGTCTTGAGTCCGTGTGTGTCTTTAGTCCGTGTGTGTCTTGAGTCCGCGTGTGTCTTGAGTCCGTGTGTGTCTTGATTCCGCGTGTGTCTTGAGTCCGCGTGTGTCTTGATTCCGTGTGTGTCTTGAGTCCGCGTGTGTCTTGAGTCCGTGTGTGTCTTGAGTCTGCGTGTGTCTTGAGTCCGTGTGTGTCTTGATTCCGCGTGTGTCTTGAGTCCTGTGTGTCCGGGTGTCTTTGGGGTTTTGGGTCCAGGAAGCTATTTGTGTCGACCCAAATTGCCTCCCTTCTCCCCACCTGAAATCCAGGTGAATTGAAAGACCTGCCCGAGGTCAGTGGATCCAGGTATCCGTCCGTGGGCCCCCGGATTTCAACCCTTCCCCACATTCCAAGGGGTCAGTCAATCAATCTTCAGCTATCCAGAGAATCTATCGAAACTGATGCTCCTACAGGAGGGGACACACAGATAAATCTGTGCCCTGTACTTGCAACCGTTCCGACAGGCTCGAACGCAGGTCTATCCGGATTAAGAACATGTTCTATCCGACTAGGCCACGCTGGAGTTGCCTTCTGAATCAAATTTTGCACTTGTATTTATGTCTCGTAGTAAGGTTAGTTAGTGTCTATTTATCAACATTTGCAATGATTGACGTGTGAAGTTGTGAGTTTGTGTTGACAGATAGAAATTCATAACAGCTTATTCGATGAGGTTGCAGTCCAGTGAGGCAGTTTCATGAATGAATATAATTTAGGCAAATTTAGGCAAACTGACGTGTGTGTGTGTGTGTGTGTGTGTGTGTGTGTGTGTGTGTGTGTGTGGTGTGTGTGTGTGTGTGTGTGTGTGTGTGTGTGTGTGTGTGTTTAAAGGTATGTATTATTTAATATTTAGTGTGGTGTGTGTGTGTGTCCAAATGAGTTTGTGAATGGTAAACAAGCAATCCAATACCTAATATGTGCTAATCTAGGCCTCGTTTTGTATACATATATATATATGTGTTTACTAGGGAATGAAAATCCGGTTTGTTTAATTCTAAGTTTTTTCAACAATAAATAGTACATACGCGAACGAACGGTTCGGCTGGGTAAGTATAGCGTTGTGGCGGCCATTTTCTCTGTTAGGCTGGGGTTGGGGGAAGGGGGGGGTTGGTCTCTGGTAATTGTGGTATAGGGGTAGTTATATTTGGGCCTCGGTTGGGGGGTAGGGTGTTGGTAGGGGGGTGGGGGCCCAGGGAGCAGCAGAGGGGGGACCTGAGGGAGAGGCATGGAGTTGCTAGTTAATCATTAAGATATTAATTTGTGGAGATAGGTTATATAAGGAAAGATGTTTAGGAAGGAATAAGAAAAGTGTTTGGAACTGATGAAAGTATATGAGTTATAGTGATTCATGTTAGAAGAAAGATATGTGCTTTAAAAGGTGAAGAGATTTGTAAAGGACTTTATCTGCTTAATAATATATTAATTAACGGTAAATGACCATTGGAGATAGATATTCAACAGCATAATGAGTGGACAAGTTTTAGCAGGAAGGCCGGCACAGAGAGAGAATGGACCGATAAATAGTTAGACATTTTTTCTCGAATGGTATACTCTAATAATCATAGGTACATATTTCAGAGCGCGACATTCGTGCGCGCGCGCGCGCACACACACACATATAAACACACACTCACACACACACACACACACACACACACACACACACACACACACACACACACACACACACACACACACACACACACACACACAGCAACTTTAGCGCATAGAATGAGAGCGAAGCTGCTGGTCATGGGGGACCTAAATCACGGAGAGATAGATTGGGAAACGAGGAATCCCCATGGCGGGGAGGAGACCTGGGGAGCGAAGCTGGTAGACGTTATTGACAGGAATTTCCTAACACAGCATGTGAAAGAAGATACTAGGGAAAGAGGAGGGGATACGCCCAGCCTATTAGATCTCATTATCACTCAGAATGTAGAAGACATCGAGCAGTTGGAACATGAAATACCACTAGGAGCTAGTGACCATTGTGTCCTAGCCTTTGACTACATGATGGAGCTTAAAATTGTGACCAAAGGACAAGAGGTCCGGGAAAGGAGACTTGATTACAGAAAAGGGGACTACAGAAGGATAAGGGACTACCTGGGAGAAGTGCAGTGGGAGGAAGAACTTAGAGGAAAAACAGTGCAAGGTATGATGAACCAAGTCATATTGAAATGCAAGGAGGCTGAAGATAGATTTATTCCAACAATAAAGGAAAAAAGCAGGAGGGAATATAATAACCCATGGTTTAATAGACAGTGTCAGGAAGCAAAGGTGAGAAGCAGGAGGGAGTGGAGGAAGTACAGAAGGCAAAGGACAGAGGACAACAGGATTAGATGTAACAGAGCTAGGAATGATTACATTAACATAAGACGAGTGTCGGAAAGAAATTATGAGAACGATATTGCAGTCAAGGCGAAAAAGCAACCAAAATTACTACATAGCCATATAAGAAGGAAGATGTCGGTAAATGACCAAGTGACAAGACTGAGGAAAACAGAAGGGGCATATACAGAAAGCGACAAGGAAATCTGCGAGGTACTGAATGCAAAATTCCATGGAGTGTTCACTACCGAGCCTGAGCAGCTCCCATTGTTAGAAGAGATTACCCAAGATGAAAGACTATCAGATATAGAGGTGACAGCAGAGGATGTAATGAAACAGTTGACAACACTGGATGCAAATAAAGCTGTTGGACCAGACAAAGTATCACCGTGGATACTTAAAGAGGCAGCGCAGGCTCTCAGCGTGCCTCTGGCAATGATCTTCAATGAGTCACTTATGTCGGGAGAATTGCCCAGTTGCTGGAAGGAGGCAAATGTCGTACCGATTTTCAAAAAGGGGGATAGGGAGGAGGCACTTAACTACAGACCCGTATCACTGACAAGCATCCCCTGCAAAATACTTGAAAGAATAATTAGGCTAAGACTTGTTGAGCACCTGGAGAGCATTGGGTTTGTAAACAAGCACCAACATGGGTTCTGGACAGGGAAATCATGCCTAACAAACCTTTTAGAATTCTATGATAAAGTAACAAGGATAAGGCAGGACAGAGAAGGCTGGGCAGA
Source organism: Procambarus clarkii (assembly GCF_040958095.1). Classification (NCBI taxonomy): domain Eukaryota; kingdom Metazoa; phylum Arthropoda; class Malacostraca; order Decapoda; family Cambaridae; genus Procambarus; species Procambarus clarkii. The sequence goes on along the minus strand of NW_027189204.1, from coordinate 12,038 downwards.
CTGCATATTTCTTGACTGCCAAAAGGCCTTTGATACGGTACCGCACATGAGACTGCTATACAAACTTGAGAGGCAGGCAGAAGTAAGCGGAAAGGCCCTAGTATGGGTGAAGAACTACCTAACAGGAAGGAGCCAGAGGGTAATGGTAAGGGGCGAAAAGTCGGACTGGCGAACAGTAACAAGTGGAGTACCTCAAGGATCGGTGCTGGGACCAATCCTCTTTCTAATTTACGTAAATGATATGTTTACAGGAGTGGAATCATACATGTCGATGTTTGCAGATGACGCAAAATTAATGAGAAGAGTTGTGACAGACGAGGATTGTAGGATCCTCCAAGAGGACTTAAACAGGCTGCAGAGATGGTCAGAGAAATGGCTACTGGAGTTTAACACCAGTAAATGTAAAGTTATGGAAATGGGATCAGGTGACAGGAGACCAAAGGGACAGTACACAATGAAGGGGAACAGCCTACCTGTAACGATTCGAGAAAGAGACCTGGGAGTGGATGTGACACCTAATCTAACTCCTGAGGCACATATAAATAGGATAACGACAGCAGCGTACTCTACACTGGCGAAAATTAGAACTTCATTCAGAAACCTAAATGAGGAAGCTTTTAGGGCGCTTTACACTGCCTACGTGAGACCCGTCTTAGAGTATGCCGCGCCATCATGGAGCCCCCACCTGAAGAAACACATAAAGAAACTGGAGAAGGTTCAGAGGTTTGCGACGAGGCTTGTCCCAGAGCTACGAGGGATGGGATATGAAGAGCGGCTGAAGGAACTGAACCTTACGACACTAGAGAAAAGAAGGGAGAGAGGAGATATGATAGGGACATATAAAATACTCAGGGGAATTGACAAAGTGGAAATAGATCAAATGTTCACACGTAATAATAACAGAACGAGGGGACATGGGTGGAAACTGGAAACTCAGATGAGTCACAGAGATGTTAGGAAGTTTTCTTTTAGCGTGAGAGTAGTAGAAAAATGGAATGCACTTGGTGAACAGGTTGTGGAAGCAAATACTATTCATACTTTTAAAACTAGGTATGATAGGGAAATGGGACAGGAGTCATTGCTGTAAACAACCGATAGCTAGAAAGGCGGGATCCAAGAGTCAATGCTCGATCCTGCAAGCACATATAGGTGAGTACATATAGGTGAGTACACACACACACACACACACACACACACACACACACATATATATACAAACATACATACAGTCTCGACAGTCAAATTGCAGAAACTGTCACAATTATGACAAGGATCACTCATATTGGATATATACACACACAGATAAATTCACGAGGATAAGTCACTCCAATTACACGTATGTACACACACAGACAACATATTTCAGTGAGTGTGGCCCATAGTATACATTAATACTCACACATGGCAGCCCATTCACTATTAATTGGTGTACATATTCATTCACACACATGTTAATGTGTCTCTTTCTTATAAAATACACACACACTGAAAGGAATCTTTGAGAACATTATATACCACATATGTCAGACCAATCCTGAAGTATGCAGCTCCAGCATGGAGTCCACATCTAGTCAAGCATAAGACTAAACTGGAAAAGGTTCAAAGGTTTGCCACCAGACTAGAACCCGAGCTAAGAGGTATGAGTTACGAGGAGAGACTACGGGAATTAAACCTCACTTCGTTGGAAGACAGAAGAGTTAAGGGGGACATGATCACCACATTCAAGATTCTCATGGGAATCGATAAGGTAGATGAAGGTAGGCTATTTAACACAAAGGGCACACGTACTAGGGGACACAGGTGGAAACTGAGTGCCCAAATGAGACACAGAGATATTAGAAAGAACTTTTTTAGTGTCAGAGTAGTTGACAAATGGAATGCATTAGGAAGTGATGTGGTGGAGGCTGACTCCATACACAGTTTCAAGTGTAGATATGATAGAGCCCAATAGGCTCAGGAACTAGTACTCCTGTTGATTGACGGTTGAGAGGCGGGACCAAAGAGCCAGAGCTCAACCCCCGCAAGCACAATAAGGTGAGTACAATTAGGTGAGTACACACAAACTCATTGTTAATTTTCCCTGGAACACAACCCGACAAACCGTTTAACAACCAGGTACCCATTCACTGCTTCGTGAAGATAATCGTTAAGTTAAGGATTGGTGCCTAGTCAATCCGCTCTTCCCCTGCCAGCCAGGATATGTACCCAGGCGAAATCGCTTGCGAAGCGCGAGGTGAGTGCCTTACCACTGATCCACAGGGACTGCCCAAATATGAATGCCATCAGCAGCACTAGCAGTTGGTGTTACCAGGCAGGTTACCCATCCAATTACTAACCAAATTGAAAGTTGCTTAACTTGGCTAATGGGACGAGAAGCAGTGTCCTTTAAGTGGTAGTATGGCCGTTGTTATTGTATACAAGTGGTAACCAATAACTTGTGAGTGAGTGAGTGATGATAATGGTAACTGCGGCGGAGGATACTCACACATACCAGCCAATTCTCCATTAATGATAGTTCTTATAGTCAAACAAACCAACCAAAAGTGGACTATTGCACCAACATGGAAATGTTTGGATGCCATTGATCTCGCACAAATCGCTTATAAATGCCACCCGCCGCTATTTATAAAACCTAAACAATCCTCTTCTAAGCACGAATGACTACTCTTAGGCCTTGGATTATGTTCACTTAGGCTTCATTGAGTCAATACATATAACTTCTTTGAGTCGGGGGACAGGCAGACAGGCAGTCTATATATACATGTTAGGCTTATAAAGTGGTCTCCAACACCCACCCCACAAGGTTAAACTAACCCTCACTCACCAGGATGCTAGTAGCTCACTAACTCCTGGATACCTATTTACTGCTAGGTGAACAGGTGCATTGGGTGATAGGAAACGCTACCAACAATTACAGCCCTGCCCGACCGCGATTCGAACCCTGGAATCCCTTATTGAGAGTCGAGAAGGAACACATCATTCATGTTACATATATGTGTACTCACCTATTTGTGCCAGGAGGATCGAGCATTAATCTTAGAGTCTGCCTTTAAGCCGTCAGTTGTTTATAGCAATAACTCTTGGCCTATTTCCTAACTTAACCTAGCCTAGCCTATACCCTACCCTAACCTATAACCTACCACAATCTAAAACCAAACCTAATATAACCTAACCTAATCTAAACCTAACCTAGCCTACACCTAAACCCAATCTACCTAACTTACCTAACTAAGCTAACCTAACCAAACCTAACCTAACTAACCTAACCTAACTAACCTAACCTAACCTAACCTAACTAACCTAACCTAACTAATCTAACCTAACCTAACTAACGTAACCTAACCTAACCTAACCTAACCTAACCAAACCTAACCTAACTAACCTAACCTAACCTAATCTATCCTAACTTAACTAACCTAACCTAAACCTAACCAAACCTAACCTAACTAACCTAACCTAACCTAACCTAACCTAAACCTAACCTAACCTAACTTAACCAAACCTAACCTAACCAAACTTAACCTAACCTAACCTAACCTAACCAAACCTAACCTAACTAACCTAACCTAACCTAACTAACCTAACCTAAACCTAACCAAACCTAACCTAACTAACCTAACCAAACTTAACCTAACCTAACCAAACTTAACCTAGCCTAACCAAACTTAACCTAACCTAGGGGCTGGTCCCAAACCTGCACACAGAAATAACATCTCATGAGACCAGAAGACATGGCAGGATGTGCAGAATACCCCCGTTGAAAAACAGAGGTGCAACTGGTACTCTGAGAGAGAACTCTATCAACATCAGAGGTCCGAGACTGTTCAACACGCTTCCACTACACATAAGGGGCATAAATGGCCGACCCCTCACAGTGTTCAAGAGAGAACTGGATAAGCACCTCCAAAGGATACCTGATCAACCAGGCTGTGACTCATACGTCAGGCTGCGAGTAGCCGCGTCCAACAGCCTGGTTGATCAGTCCGGCAACCAGGAAGCCTGGTCGACGACCGGGCCGCGGGGACGCTAAGCCCCGGAAGCACCTCAAGGTAAGGTAACCTAACCTAACCTAACCAAACCTAACCTAACTAACCTAACCTAACCTAACTAACCTAACCTAAACCTAACCAAACCTAACCTAACTAACCTAACCAAACTTAACCTAACCTAACCAAACTTAACCTAACCTAACCAAACTTAACCTAACCTAACCTAACCTAATCTAACCTAACCAAACCTAACCTAACCAAACTTAACCTAACCTAACCTAACCTAACCTAACCTAACCAAACTTAACCTAACCTAACCTAACCAACACCCACCTCACAAGATCGAACACCTAAACTGACCCTGACTGACCCTCACCAGGATGCAATCCTACATGAAGCTCACAACTCCTGGATACCTGTTTACTGCTAGGAGAACAGAGGCATTAGGTGATAGGAAACGCTACCAATAATTTCAGTCCTGCCTGGCCGGGTTTCGATCCAGGAATCCCCGATCGTTAGTCTAGAAGGAACACATACATGTTTCATATTTCTGTGTACTCACCTATTTGTACTTGCAGGACTGAGCATCAGTTTTTGAACGCTGACAATATAGCCGCCGGTTGTTTAAAGCAATGACTCCTGGTCTATTTTCCTGTCATATCAACTTTTAAAATTATGAATGGAGTTTGCATCTACAACTGTGGGTTTTTGTAAGTTTGTTCTCACCTAGTTGTATTCACCTAGTTGTGTTTGCTAGGTTTGATATTCAGATCTTTGGTCCCACCTCTCAACCATCAATCAATTGCCCAAGTAGTTTTCCAGAAGTTATGTAACTCATAACTCTCAGCTCTGTTAGAAAAAAGGCTGGGGCTGCATATTCAATTATTTGTCTCGCATAGGTTGAAAAAAAGGTTCATTCTTCTTGACACGTTAGAAATGTTACTTTGAACATGTTCTATCCAAGTCGGATAGAACATATTCTTAATCCGGATAGACCTGCGTTCGAGCCTGTCGAAACGGTTGCAATTACAGGGCATATATTGTCCTCTCCTGTAGCAGCATCAGGTTCGATAGATTCTCTGGACAGCCGATGATTGACCTTCTGGCAGTTCTCACGTTGACAAATTTAAAACAGTTTTTTTGATAAAAATAAACGGCACATTCCTTAGATGTTTAAATTTTTTATCTCTGTCCGTGTATGTGTCTTGAGTTGAATTTTGATTCCTTGTGTTTCTTGATTCCTTGTGTTTCTTGATTCCTTGTGTTTCTTGATTCAGTGTGTGTCTTGAATCCGTTTGTGTCTTGATTCCTTGTGTTTCTTGATTCCGTGTGTGCCTTGATTCCTTGTGTGTCTTGATTCCTTGTGTTTCTTGATTCAGTGTGTGTCTTGATTCCGTGTGTGTCTTGATTCCGTCTGTGCCTTGATTCCTTGTGTTTCTTGATTCTGTGTGTCTTGATTCCTTGTGTTTCTTGATTCCGTGTGTGTCTTGATTCCGTGTGTGTCTTGATTCCGTGTGTGTCTTGATTCCGTCTGTGCCTTGGTTCCTTGTGTTTCTTGATTCCATGTGTGTCTTGATTCCTTGTGTTTCTTGATTCCGTGTGTGTCTTGATTCCGTTTGTGTCTTGATTCCTTGTGTTTCTTGATTCCGTGTGTGTCTTGATTCCGTTTGTGTCTTGATTCCTTGTGTTTCTTGATTCCGTGTGTGTCTTGATTCCGTCTGTGCATTGATTCCTTGTGTTTCTTGATTCCGTGTGTGTCTTGATTCCTTGTGTGTCTTGATTCCGTCTGTGCCTTGATTCCTTGTGTTTCTTGATTCCGAATGTTTCTTGGTTCCGTGTGTGTCTTGATTCCGTGTGTGTCTTGATTCCGTGTGTGTCTTGATTCCGTCTGTGCCTTGATTCCTTGTGTTTCTTGATTCCGTGTGTGTCTTGATTCCGTTTGTGTCTTGATTCCTTGTGTTTCTTGATTCCGTGTGTTTCTTGATTCCGTGTGTGTCTTGATTCCGTGTGTTTCTTGATTCCGTGTGTGTCTTGATTCCGTGTGTGTCTTGATTCCGTGTGTGTCTTGATTCCGTGTGGGTCCTGATTCCTTGTGTTTCTTTATTCCTTGTGTTTCTTGATTCCGTGTTTGTCTTGATTCCGTCTGTGCCTTGATTCCTTATGTGTCTTGATTTCGTGTGTGTCTCCTGAGTGTGTCTTGTTTCCGTGTGTGTCTTGATTCCGTATGTTCCCGTGTCCGTCAGAGTCTTAGGTTAGTCTTAGGTTAGGTTAGGTTAGGTTAGGTTAGTTAGTGTCCGTGTCAATGTCTATGTCATTGTCCCTGGGGTTTTGAGTCCAGGATGCCATTTGTGTCCCCTCAAATTGCCTCCCTTATCTCCACCTTGGGATCGTGTCAGTGTCCATGTGTGTCTTGATTCTGTGTGTGTCTTGAGTCCGTGTGTATCTTGAGTCCGTTTGTGTCTTGATTCTGTGAGTGTCTTGAGTCCGTGTGTGTCTTGATTCTGTGTGTGTCTTGAGTCCGTGTGTGTCTTGAGTACGTGTATTGATTCCGTGTGTCCGTGTCCGTTAGAGTCTATGAGTGTCCGTGTCCGTGTCCGTGTCCGTGTCATTATCCCTGGGGTATTGAGTCCAGGATGCCATTTGTGTCCCCTCAAATTGCCTCCCTTATCTCCACCTTGGGATCGTGTCAGTGTCCATGTGTGTCTTGATTCCGTGTGTGTCTTGAGTCCGCGTGTGTCTTGAGTCCGTGTGTGTCTTGAGTCCGTGTGTGTCTTGAGTCCGTGTGTGTCTTGATTCCGCGTGTGTCTTGAGTCCGTGTGTGTCTTGAGTCCGTGTGTGTCTTTAGTCCGTGTGTGTCTTGAGTCCGCGTGTGTCTTGAGTCCGTGTGTGTCTTGATTCCGCGTGTGTCTTGAGTCCGCGTGTGTCTTGATTCCGTGTGTGTCTTGAGTCCGCGTGTGTCTTGAGTCCGTGTGTGTCTTGAGTCTGCGTGTGTCTTGAGTCCGTGTGTGTCTTGATTCCGCGTGTGTCTTGAGTCCTGTGTGTCCGGGTGTCTTTGGGGTTTTGGGTCCAGGAAGCTATTTGTGTCGACCCAAATTGCCTCCCTTCTCCCCACCTGAAATCCAGGTGAATTGAAAGACCTGCCCGAGGTCAGTGGATCCAGGTATCCGTCCGTGGGCCCCCGGATTTCAACCCTTCCCCACATTCCAAGGGGTCAGTCAATCAATCTTCAGCTATCCAGAGAATCTATCGAAACTGATGCTCCTACAGGAGGGGACACACAGATAATTCTGTGCCCTGTACTTGCAACCGTTCCGACAGGCTCGAACGCAGGTCTATCCGGATTAAGAACATGTTCTATCCGACTAGGCCACGCTGGAGTTGCCTTCTGAATCAAATTTTGCACTTGTATTTATATCTCGTAGTAAGGTTAGTTAGTGTCTATTTATCAACATTTGCAATGATTGACGTGTGAAGTTGTGAGTTTGTGTTGACAGATAGAAATTCATAACAGCTTATTCGATGAGGTTGCAGTCCAGTGAGGCAGTTTCATGAATGAATATTGGAGAATTTAGGCAAACTGACGTGTGTGTGTGTGTGTGTGTGTGTGCGTGTGTGTGTGTGTGTGTGTGTGTGTGTGTGTGTGGTGTGTGTGTGTGTGTGTGGTGTGTGTGTGTGTGTGTGTGGTGTGTGTGTGTGTGTGTGTGTGTGTGTGTGTGTGTTTAAAGGTATGTATTATTTAATATTTAGTGTGGTGTGTGTGTGTGTCCAAATGAGTTTGTGAATGGTAAACAAGCAATCCAATACCTAATATGTGCTAATCTAGGCCTCGTTTTGTATACATATATATATGTGTTTACTAGGGAATGAAAATCCGGTTTGTTTAATTCTAAGTTTTTTCAACAATAAATAGTACATACGCGAACGAACGGTTCGGCTGGGTAAGTATAGCGTTGTGGCGGCCATTTTCTCTGTTAGGCTGGGGTTGGGGGAAGGGGGGGGTTGGTCTCTGGTAATTGTGGTATAGGGGTAGTTATATTTGGGCCTCGGTTGGGGGGTAGGGTGTTGGTAGGGGGGTGGGGGCCCAGGGAGCAGCAGAGGGGGGACCTGAGGGAGAGGCATGGAGTTGCTAGTTAATCATTAAGATATTAATTTGTGGAGATAGGTTATATAAGGAAAGATGTTTAGGAAGGAATAAGAAAAGTGTTTGGAACTGATGAAAGTATATGAGTTATAGTGATTCATGTTAGAAGAAAGATATGTGCTTTAAAAGGTGAAGAGATTTGTAAAGGACTTTATCTGCTTAATAATATATTAATTAACGGTAAATGACCATTGGAGATAGATATTCAACAGCATAATGAGTGGACAAGTTTTAGCAGGAAGGCCGGCACAGAGAGAGAGAATGGACCGATAAATAGTTAGACATTTTTTCTTGAATGGTATACTCTAATAATCATAGGTACATATTTCAGAGCGCGACATTCGTGCGCGCGCGCGCGCACACACACATATACACACACACTCACACACACACACACACACACACCACACACACACACACACACACACACACACACACACACACACACACACACACACACACACATATATATATACAAACATACATACAGTCTCGACAGTCAAATTGCAGAAACTGTCACAATTATGACAAGGATCACTCATATTGGATATATACACACACAGATAAATTCACGTGGATAAGTCACTCCAATTACACGTATGTACACACACAGACAACATATTTCAGTGAGTGTGGCCCATAGTATACATTAATACTCACACATGGCAGCCCATTCACTATTAATTGGTGTACATATTCATTCACACACATGTTAATGTGTCTCTTTCTTATAAAATACACACACACTGAAAGGAATCTTTGAGAACATTATATACCACATATGTCAGACCAATCCTGAAGTATGCAGCTCCAGCATGGAGTCCACATCTAGTCAAGCATAAGACTAAACTGGAAAAGGTTCAAAGGTTTGCCACCAGACTAGAACCCGAGCTAAGAGGTATGAGCTACGAGGAGAGACTACGGGAATTAAACCTCACTTCGTTGGAAGACAGAAGAGTTAAGGGGGACATAATCACCACATTCAAGATTCTCATGGGAATCGATAAGGTAGATGAAGGTAGGCTATTTAACACAAAGGGCACACGTACTAGGGGACACAGGTGGAAACTGAGTGCCCAAATGAGACACAGAGATATTAGAAAGAACTTTTTTAGTGTCAGAGTAGTTGACAAATGGAATGCATTAGGAAGTGATGTGGTGGAGGCTGACTCCATACACAGTTTCAAGTGTAGATATGATAGAGCCCAATAGGCTCAGGAACTAGTACTCCTGTTGATTGACGGTTGAGAGGCGGGACCAAAGAGCCAGAACTCAACCCCCGCAAGCACAATAAGGTGAGTACAATTAGGTGAGTACACACAAACTCATTGTTAATTTTCCCTGGAACACAACCCGACAAACCGTTTAACAACCAGGTACCCATTCACTGCTTCGTGAAGATAATCGTTAAGTTAAGGATTGGTGCCTAGTCAATCCGCTCTTCCCCTGCCAGCCAGGATATGTACCCAGGCGAAATCGCTTGCGAAGCGCGAGGTGAGTGCCTTACCACTGATCCACAGGGACTGCCCAAATATGAATGCCATCAGCAGCACTAGCAGTTGGTGTTACCAGGCAGGTTACCCATCCAATTACTAACCAAATTGAAAGTTGCTTAACTTGGCTAATGGGACGAGAAGCAGTGTCCTTTAAGTGGTAGTATGGCCGTTGTTATTGTATACAAGTGGTAACCAATAACTTGTGAGTGAGTGAGTGAGTGAGTGATGATAATGGTAACTGCGGCGGAGGATACTCACACATACCAGCCAATTCTCCATTAATGATAGTTCTTATAGTCAAACAAACCAACCAAAAGTGGACTATTGCACCAACATGGAAATGTTTGGATGCCATTGATCTCGCACAAATCGCTTATAAATGCCACCCGCCGCTATTTATAAAACCTAAACAATCCTCTTCTAATCACGAATGATTACTCTTCGGCCTTGGATTATGTTCACTTAGGCTTCATTGAGTCAATACATATAACTTCTTTGGTCTCCAACACCCACCCCACAAGGTTAAACTAACCCTCACTCACCAGGATGCTAGTAGCTCACTAACTCCTGGATACCTATTTACTGCTAGGTGAACAGGTGCATTGGGTGATAGGAAACGCTACCAACAATTACAGCCCTGCCCGACCGCGATTCGAACCCTGGAATCCCTTATTGAGAGTCGAGAAGGAACACATCATTCATGTTACATATATGTGTACTCACCTATTTGTGCCAGGAGGATCAAGCATTAATCTTAGAGTCTGCCTTTAAGCCGTCAGTTGTTTATAGCAATAACTCTTGGCCTATTTCCTAACTTAACCTAGCCTAACCTATACCCTACCCTAACCTATAACCTACCACAATCTAAAACCAAACCTAATATAACCTAACCTAATCTAAACCTAACCTAGCCTACACCGAAACCCAATCTACCTAACTTACCTAACTAAGCTAACCTAACCAAACCTAACCTAACTAACCTAACCTAACTAACCTAACCTAACCTAACCTAACTAACCTAACCTAACTAATCTAACCTAACCTAACTAACGTAACCTAACCTAACCTAACCTAACCTAACCAAACCTAACCTAACTAACCTAACCTAACCTAATCTATCCTAACTTAACTAACCTAACCTAAACCTAACCAAACCTAACCTAACTAACCTAACCTAACCTAACCTAACCTAAACCTAACCTAACCTAACTTAACCAAACCTAACCTAACCAAACTTAACCTAACCTAACCTAACCTAACCAAACCTAACCTAACTAACCTAACCTAACCTAACTAACCTAACCTAAACCTAACCAAACCTAACCTAACTAACCTAACCAAACTTAACCTAACCTAACCAAACTTAACCTAGCCTAACCAAACTTAACCTAACCTAGGGGCTGGTCCCAAACCTGCACACAGAAATAACATCTCATGAGACCAGAAGACATGGCAGGATGTGCAGAATACCCCCGTTGAAAAACAGAGGTGCAACTGGTACTCTGAGAGAGAACTCTATCAACATCAGAGGTCCGAGACTGTTCAACACGCTTCCACTACACATAAGGGGCATAACTGGCCGACCCCTCACAGTGTTCAAGAGAGAACTGGATAAGCACCTCCAAAGGATACCTGATCAACCAGGCTGTGACTCATACGTCAGGCTGCGAGTAGCCGCGTCCAACAGCCTGGTTGATCAGTCCGGCAACCAGGAAGCCTGGTCGACGACCGGGCCGCGGGGACGCTAAGCCCCGGAAGCACCTCAAGGTAAGGTAACCTAACCTAACCTAACCAAACCTAACCTAACTAACCTAACCTAACCTAACTAACCTAACCTAAACCTAACTAAACCTAACCTAACTAACCTAACCAAACTTAACCTAACCTAACCAAACTTAACCTAACCTAACCTAACCTAATCTAACCTAACCAAACCTAACCTAACCAAACTTAACCTAACCTAACCTAACCTAACCTAACCTAACCAAACTTAACCTAACCTAACCTAACCAACACCCACCTCACAAGATCGAACACCTAAACTGACCCTGACTGACCCTCACCAGGATGCAATCCTACATGAAGCTCACAACTCCTGGATACCTGTTTACTGCTAGGAGAACAGAGGCATTAGGTGATAGGAAACGCTACCAATAATTTCAGTCCTGCCTGGCCGGGTTTCGATCCAGGAATCCCCGATCGTTAGTCTAGAAGGAACACATACATGTTTCATATTTCTGTGTACTCACCTATTTGTACTTGCAGGACTGAGCATCAGTTTTTGAACGCTGACAATATAGCCGCCGGTTGTTTAAAGCAATGACTCCTGGTCTATTTTCCTGTCATATCAACTTTTAAAATTATGAATGGAGTTTGCATCTACAACTGTGGGTTTTTGTAAGTTTGTTCTCA